>NW_010312568.1:0-7966 GCF_000700745.2 Antrostomus carolinensis
GCAGGGGCTGTGGCTGGGCGGTGTCTGTTGTCTCCGCGGTATGCGGTGTGCTTCGTGATCCCGCTGTGGGCTGCGAGCAAGCATCGCACTGGGACACACGTTTGGGTCTTTGGCGTCTATTAGCGTTTAACCCATTGTGGATTCATTGCAGTAGCATTATAACAGGGTGCTTTGTTTCTCACTAATTTACTGTCTGTGGTTCGCTGTGCCATACTTTTGTTGATGCTTTGCACCACAATCAAAGCGGGTATCAGCTGGATACAGGGTGCTGGAAAGTACTGTTCAATGTGGGAAGGGGATCACAGCTTGGGTGTTGGGCATTGATTGTGCAGATAGCAGGGAAGCTGAGGCATGTGAGGATCTCCTGTATATTCATGGGTGAATTCACATTATCTCCACCGTGAGGATTGGAGAAGATACTACTGGCAACTGAGGAACAAAGTGATTAATAATTTAAAAAATTAATGCCACATAACTTAGAACTTGTGAGGAGTTGCGTGTTAAGGGTGTTTTGCTTAGCTCTTTACTGTATTTGTAGTACTTTAGCATTTACTAATCGTTAGCAAAATGCATTTATTTAGAAAGGATTTAAAAGCATCAGTTGAGATGAGACAGATTTGAAGGCACAAACAGTTGGAGAGAGTAAAGCCAATTCAGCAACCTAACTGAGCTTGCTGCTCTGCAGCACCAGAGCTGTCTAGGTCATCCCAGTCCCAAACTTTCTATTCCCTGGCTTCAGCTAGAGTGTCTCTCTTGTCCCCTTGTGCAGTTACTGGAACCTGTGTGCTAGCACAGTGGGCTGATTCAGGAGGTGATCCAGCTGAAGACTAATTTGCTGTGAGACACAGTGATGACCAGATAGCTCCTGGGACTGCTTCACCATGCAGTCACCCGAAGAAAACAGGTCTGCTCATGTGACTGTAGCAATTCCTGTTTAGATCCAGATACACTGCTGTGGAACTTCATCCCCAGCCTGGACTTTAAGCTGGCACGGTTGCAGGGAGAAGGAATGCTTCCTGCCTCGCTCCTGCCCCTGTGCTGCTCCCTTCCTTTCCTTGGCAGAGCTCCCTGGAGGGTGTGTTTCAGAAAGCTGTATGCAGCTGTAAGATGTTGTGGATTCTTTTGGCTGGGTAATTTGCTTTTACCCAGCATAGGTTAAGTTCTACTTACCCAGTTGAGTCCGAAGCTGCACGAGTGCTTGGGCACCTGTGAAGGAGAGGGTGGTGCACAGGCAGGAATGAGTACTTGTAATTGGGAAAAGGTGGATCTGCATCTCTAACTCAGCTGGTGATGCTGGTTCTAGGTGTTCATCAGACTATGGCTTTATGCTTCAGGTGTACAGCGTTTTGTTACCACTGCTGTGCTCAGTGTGCAATTCCTCTAGTTTTATCTATGACACTGTTTGTGGACTTATGCTGCAAACTAGATTGTTGAGCTGATCGTAGTTAAAAATAACTCCTTTTTATTGTGATGTTTGCTCAGGAACCTACAGTTAAGGACAGTAAAGAAACAGGAGTAGGGCAAGAAATACAGTGTGAATTTTTTTCATGCCAAAAATGGCTGTAAAGACAAAACAGGATAGTGTAACTACAATCAGATGAGAAACAAGAGAAACTAACCTTGCTGTGCTGAAGTGTTTGAATTTAGCAGGCTAGTGAGTGAATTTAAATCCCCCAAAATACCCCTTCATTTGATATGTCAGTTGGTTTACAGCTTAATTGCTATTGATTTACATATAACAGCATATCAGCTGATATACTGATATCAGAGGAAATCTCTGCTAAGCAGCATCTATTGTAGCATTACGTAAATATATACACAAATGAGAGAATAAAAGTTTTTTAATTAGCATGATCTCATTTGATTGTTAGGCACATGAGTCTGAGTCGGTTATACTGACACAAGAGAGAGCAGATTCAAGCACCAGCAATTTTTCATGAGCTCAGATGATTCTTGAATGGGTTCATGTGACATCAGTAGGCTTGACTTGATTTAAGAGCCGTAACATGTTAGCTATGCAAATAGATGTGAAACATCACTTAAACATTCTTGGCTTCTCCTTTATGAAGTGAGTATCTTCTTCAGTTCCTGTACCTAATCTGAAATTAGCTACAGTTTTGGGGAGATACATTTCCAGCATTCCCCATTAATATCTTATGGTAGCTAGACTACTGGAAGGTTTTTGAAACAGTGATGTGTGTTGGAATTCCTCCTGCAGAGGTTGTGTCATGATAAGCAATATTTCTTTTCACAGTTAGCACTGCTTTTTAATCTCTCCCCATTCCAGACACAAACTCAGTATTTTTTTTTATGGTATCTCTTCCTGTACTTTTTTGGGGCATCTCAGTTTCAGCTAGTGCACAGCTGCCAACTTCATCTACAAATTGGCCTTTCATCTTCAGTATTTTAAAGGTCATACAGGAAAATTTAAAGGACAGAAGGTGATACTGTATGTTTGAGAACTCTTTTTAAAAGGAAATGTGTTTTCTGAAGTGCATCTGGGCCTGTGAAAACAATGTACATGTGAATGAGTGTTGTTTCAGCCTGGAATCTTTCACAGATCTTAAAAAATGACTAAATGAAAAGAATTAAGTTAAAAGAAGCCATCCAGAATAGGAATAAATCTTAACCATAAAGACCCACATAATACTACTGAGAACAAAACCTATATAGAAAGTTGGAATAACAGGTAGGCTTTTACAAGTAGATGCTGTTAAATATGTTGTGTGGTAGATTTGGGCAGGGCTTAGGTAGCCATGTAGCATTCCTGTGCAATGAGTTAGTTGTAACCAGAAGGCTGTTGTAACCAAACAATGATGTAGGAGTCGGTGTTAACACGGACCCGGCCGTCATACCTGTGGCAGGGTGTATGACAGGTTGGGACTGAGGGTTTCTAGCAGGGAGATACAAGGAATCTTTTCATGTGTCTTTGTTCTGTGAGTTACAGCTATTGTTCTCTGATCTTCACGATCACATTTCAAGTGTCTTGCCATGAACTGGAATGATTATAATAAGTCAAGTTCATTATTGTTCCTGAATTAGCATCTCGGTTTTAACTGTATGTGGCTTCCCCCACAAGGTTTTAAGGATTCTGAATGCTGATAATGAGCTTACTTTAGGTGGTATGATTTTTATGGCCTCAGCAGCATTTCTTTTGGTTGTCCCTGGTGTAAAATCCAAAGTTGTAATCCATCAATCCCTTGCAGGACTGAAGTTGAGGTTTGTGAACTGTATCCAAGAATGTGATCCAGTATTTTCACTGTGGTGTTTTGTCTTCTGAAGAAACACACTTTTCCTTTTTCACCAGTTTCCCCCTGGGAATTTTAAGGATAACTAGGCAATGCTTTTATTTCTGCTTCAGAAGATTAGGTCAGTAATTCCTGTACTGATGGATGTGGGTGGTGGGCTTGTCAGGTAAAGTTGTTACCCCTGTACTGTCTCTTCATTCTGATCTGTTGTGAAATCATGAAGAGGGTGCTACAACTCTTTTCTGTGGCACTACTTTTGTTCTTTCCTTTAGAAACCTGGATATTCTGTGTGGCCAGGATTACTATAGCCCAGCTGCCATTTCTGCTTCTTTAATCAAGTATTGGCATAGTAGTGTTATTGGAAAAATGTCCTTCTGTATGCTAATAACATAGTTCTTTAATATGCATACTTAAACTAGCATAATAGTCTACTGTTGTTCCAGCCACTTATCTTGAAAATAAAATAAAAACTCAGATTAAAAACAGTGGTTCCTAATCTATGAGCTGTATCCTTCTTGCTGGACTCAGAGCACAGGAAAAGTGCTAAAGCCCAGCCAACTGCTAACCACTTCATTATGAAGTGCAGAAGTTGAATCAGCTTCTTTGGAGCACAACAGAGACAGTGTATGACATTGCTTTTTCCTTGGAGAAGACCTCCACCTCTTTCTTGTTGAATTGGTATTAATTACACTTTTGCTTCCTCTGACTCTACCCTTGTTTAGACTCTTCCTCCCTGGGCTATCTTGTTTCTTTGAAATCTTTGGAATGGGCAAGACGCTTTTTCAGTGCCATTCTTAGACCTTCAGTGAAGTAAGTTTATGTTCTCTGCTCAATTTCTTTATTTTTTGATAGATATGTTCTTCAGTTTGGTTACTATAATGCAGTAGCATTTCTATGAAGCCTTTCAGTCATCTTCTTGTCACAAGGGTTGCACACGTTTTTGTACATGCAGTAGAGAAGCACTTAAAGTTCATGTTAAACACAGAAAAATAGATTTCAAATAACAAGGAAATTCTCATATCTTAGCTATAGGAGCTACTATTACAAAACGCTGTGCAATGAAGGGCTTTCATAGAATCATAGAATGGTTTGAGTTGGAAAGGACCTTCAAGTTCATCTAGTTCCAACCCCCAATTCATTTAATATAAAAGAGAAAAATTATGTAGTGTAGGAATTATGCCTTGGTTGATAGAGAAGGAGTATGAATTGATTTCCTATGAAGTGCTTTGTTCTGTAAGTCACTGGGAAGACTAAAGAGAATTAATAAAGATGTTTGGTTGCACTACAATAATTAGGAAAAGCTGCTTGTGAATAGGTGAAGTCACACAGAGTTTAGCTTCTGTGGTTTCTTAATTTAGGTGTAGTTTAATTAAATGTTAGTACAGGAACCTTCAGGAGTTTGAAAACAACTGCTTTATGTGTAACTGAGGAAATCCATTTTCTCTCTGAGGAGCCAATAATAACAGCACCATTACAGAATCCCATTTCTGAAAAACACCGACTGGAAATAGATCCCTGTGGTAGCTACTTACTCAGTTGAAGCCTTTCTGCATCAGCTACTAAGTGCTCCTCAGTCCACAGGGCTTGAGAGTCCTCCCTGGCACAGCCAGTTATGCACAGTTTGAGACCATTAAATTTCCCTGGAATCTCTGGCTTCCTAACCTAAGAATCCAGGATAAAATTTTGATTCAGCTGAAATGAAGGAAGTGGCTGGTCTCCTAACACTACCAATAATAAGCATAAATAAGTAGGGAAATAAAAAGTAGATAAAAAGATGATTTGGGATTAAGCCAAACTGATGCATTGAAACTGAATTGCCAATGAGAATTTTGCAATTGTCACATTTGCCATTTGCATGACATCATCTGGTGTTCATGCATCTCCTTCAGAATATGCATGATCTTCGGACCATCTCCCAAAACCTAGGAAAATCTTGACTTTTAATACTGTGATTAATCTGTTGTGATTGCAGTTTGCTGTCCTGAAACATTTAACTACGTGTTCTAGGAGGTATTGTGCATCTTAGTCTGTGGGAATGCTTGTCCCAGCACAGCTAATGATGAGCAATTTTGACCATTTTGATTTAAACATCTGTCAAAAAAGCACTAAATTCTTTAATGTGTTGTTATACACCATAAATATGTGCCTCATCCTTGGAGGGATTCTAACTTCATTTGAAAAGTTGTGTACCCCAATGGCAAGTTTCAATGTTACTGCACGTGGGCAATTATTTGAATAGGACAGCAACAGTTAATTGCTGCTGTTGGTTGAGTTTGGGGGGCTCCAGTGCTGCTATTGCTTGCTGGCTCTGAGCCTGATTTAAAATTAAATGTAAGAGGCAAGGGAAAGGGACATGGATGTTAATAGCCTTGAAAAATCAATGGGTTAACTCAGTCTCTTGTTTTTGTCCGGTATTTTTCTTGCCTGGCACGTGTGGAGTTTGGAAATGACAGTGGCCAGGAAATGTTTGTGGCAAGATTGTGTGTGTTCCACACCCAGGGGCCAAGAGAAAGCCCTTTTCTCCTCCTGCTTGTTATGTGCATTTATTCTGGTAATGATTTACTCTGGGCAAAGTATGCTGCTCATAACTTGGCAAATATAAAAAACTAATCTGAACAATTTACAAAGATAATGGGGAGTAGCTGGATTTCACTGTGGCTGTGTCTACAAAGTTCCATATGTTTTCAAGTTCTAAGGTTTAAAGATCATGCTCCTAAGTGATTGCAAGAAATAGATGCAGCTGAAAGCCAGAGAAATGTGAGTCCTCCTCTGATCTATCCCACCTGCTTAATTGGGCCATTTGGGCTTCCCGTTGTACTTGACAGTTTCTGCTGCTGAGATGAAGTTTAGAAAGCAGGGTTGGTGGAGATGTGGTTGTCAAGACAGATCTTCTTACTCTGTCTTCCTTAGTTTTTACTTATGTATTGCAACATCTTCTTTTCTTTCTTTCCCCTTTTTTCTCCTTTCTGACTTGTCTCTGATATTTTTCTTTTTCCTCCCCCTTTTCCCTGCTTTGCCTGTGTGCACAGGATGGAGTTCAAGATCTCCCGCAGTGGAGGAAGGAGCTGCTCTTCCCTGTGGTGCTAAAAGGAGCTAATCTAAAAGAGGCCTCCCAGCATGTTCATGCAACAGCATGTTGGTGATAAACAGGCTGCTGATCTGGTGTGGTCAAAGTTTGTCTCCCTACTAGTAAGGTAGGAGAGTGAGAATTATAAATTCTGCAGGTTGGCATGGTGCTGAACTACTTGTCCTTATGTTTTGCTATATAAATACACAGTGCACTTTGCCTCTTTGCTTTCCAGCTGCCTTACAAGCACTGAAGAGAAAAAAGAGATATGAGAAACAGTTGAGTCAAATTGATGGGACACTTTCGACCATTGAGTTCCAGAGAGAGGCACTGGAAAATTCCCACACCAACACAGAAGTGCTCAAGAATATGGGTTATGCTGCAAAAGCTATGAAAAAGGTGCATGAAAATATGTAAGTGCTTTCTAATAGCTTTCAAGTTGACCTTGCTTTCAAACTATTTCATCACTACGGTCTATTGTAACAATTCAAGCAGTTTTAACTTCATTTTGGTTTTGGGCATTTAATGTCAGGAATGCTATTGGTGCTGTAATGTTAGATTTGGCAGAAAAATATATTTTCTTAACAGCAAATCTAGAAGGAAGTCCAGCTAACTAGAGAGATCCATGTGGTACCTGTTTTTTTAAGTCTGCTTTGGTAGTAGAAACTGGCCTCTGCCCTTGGTTCTTCCAGAAGAAAACTTAGTTGAAGAAACTGAGTGAACTCTTTTCCTCAAAGTTCATAAGCTCGACTGTGTGATTCAAAGTACTAATTAGACTTGAATAAAAGAGAGGGTAATTTTTTTTGTGCGTGTAGTATTTTTCTATGTCCTATATTGTTTCATGAGGCGTTTTCCTGCCTGAATAAACAGAGTTAAATCAGAAAGGTTGTTCTGGGAGAAGTAAACAGGAACTGAAACAATAATGAAGTTAACAATAAGGGGAAACTTTTAAATGGAGTATAGGCCTGTTAAGTTCCCCTCAGTTCTGGTGAAAGCTTAACATCAAAAAAGATTCATCTGTAAAGATGCTGACCTTTGGAAGGAGATGAGATCTGTCCAGGGAAAATATGACTGTTGGCTGGCAGAGGTATGAGAAGCACAGAGAGGGAGAGAGAAACAGACTGCTGCAGTTTGACTTTTGTTATAATCCCAGAGTGGAAGAAACTGGACTGGCTAAACAGCACAGAAGCTTGCTGGGAAACATTAAGGTCTAGGTGAGGGAAATTATTCCCTGTGAGTTCTGTTGTTTATACAGCCAAGGGCATAAAAAGAAAATGGGGTCCGTTCAAGTTTTTCTGTAGGATTTGAATGATATAGCTTAAAAAAAATGTTTCCATGTTATCTTGCCAGGGACTTGAACAAAATTGATGATTTGATGCAAGATATCACTGAACAGCAAGATGTTGCCCAGGAAATTTCAGATGCTATCTCAAACCGAGCTGCCTTTGGTGATGAGTTTGATGAGGTTAGTACTTCAAGCCTGTGAGTTTTAGCTGTTAAATGACTCCATAGTTACTTTGTTGTACAGTGGTTTGTTTCTCAAAATATGCAGATGTGAAATTCCTTGGTTCCAGCTTACCCTATCTAGGACACTTTTATAATTTTTGTGTAAGTATATAAATTAAATATAATTAATAATATAAAAATATAT
>NW_010312569.1:0-1334 GCF_000700745.2 Antrostomus carolinensis
GTGGGCATCTGGCCTCTAGCCAGGGTCACCCACCACAACAATGTAGCAGATGATGATCTTAAACTTTCTGATATTTGGGTTTTAGCAGAGTCTTTGTGGGTACATACATATTCTCTGCAGTTTGCATGCAAACTTTCAAAAGCAGAAAAATTATTCTCTATCCAGTCCCTCAAAAATATGAAAAGTGTTGATGTATAAGTTAATTTTAAAACTGAATTTTCAGAAGAATGCAATGAATTATTCATACTGAATGTTTTGCACACTTTCTGTTTATAAATTTTATTTGGAAAGATATTGCTCTAATAATATTATTCAGCTTTTTTCTCAATGTAATTTCTGCAAATAACTCTTTCTTGTAAACAATTCATTTGAAAGTTCTTAGCTATATGAAATGTAAGCCTGTTTGATTGGAAAGATTATACACATTGCTGTTTCCAGATTGAGATAGTTTTAAATCAAGAGTTTACAGCATTTGTTTACAATACATTATTTTGAAATATATTTCTTCTAGCAACTTCTTGCTTGCACTTTTGAATGGAAAAAAAGTTTGCAAATAAATTAAGCTCTCCAAATAATTAGAGGAAATTTTTACTCACAATTTGCACTGACATTTTTCTTAACCTAATGTCTTCCATTTCAGAAATGAAATGACAAATATTAGGATTTTACTCATTTTTTTAAGAAATGATTAATTTTAGTAATTTCTATTGTTCTGTAAATTCCATAAGAACACTTGTCTTAGGCTCAATTTTTAGAAAGTGCAAATTGTAGCAAAAAAGAGTAACAATTCATTTCCCTCTGTAAAAGTATGTTGCTATCCAGACAATGTAATTGACTGTATAGTCAGACACAGATTTATTAACTAGCAATGATCCAATATTCACTGATTAATTGTTTTGTCATTTTGTCTCAAGATGCTTTGTAAATTATTCTTATGAAAGGTACTTTTGAGATTCCACAGTAAGGTTTTAATGTGTTTCTTTATTGTTATGATTAAAGCTTGCCTAACTTTGCAAAAATTTATTTTTTCCTTTGTAGCTTTTTGCCCTGAACTAATAATTCTAAATAGCAGCTTTATCTGGTTGTATGGATACTCAGCCTGTAATTGATAATTTTTTTTCCCCTGTTTACTGAGATAATGTTTTAATTTTAGCAATTTGGGTTTGTGTTCGGTTTGCATGGCAAGGTTTTGGTAGCAGGGTCGGGGGGGAACATAGGGGTGGCTTCTGTGAGAGAAGCTGCCAGAAGCTTCCCCCATGTCCGACCCGACACAGCCTATGCCAGCTGGCTACAAGAACGGACACGCCACTGGCCAAGGCTGAGCCCATCAGTAA
>NW_010312570.1:0-6920 GCF_000700745.2 Antrostomus carolinensis
TCAATAGTTGCTCCGTGACCCCTGAAAGTCAATATTTTGCAGAGAGACCACAGAATTTGGTTTTATAGCATTGTAAACAGGAAATTTCAGTGCTGGTTAATATGCATCATTTTGAGAAATCCTTTTGCATTTAGATAGCATCAAAATGTTTGACATTGCAAGGAGATCTTTCAGATTATGTGTGTGGTTAGAAATCCAGGAGGAACAGATATATCACACACAATGTTCAATGGGGCACTGAGAGCCGTAACTTTCATAAGATGAAAAGTGCCCATATAAAGGTCACTTTATTTATGTGTTAGTATTTTTCCACACAGATATTTCTCTTTCTGTGTTTAAGAATAGCTTTAATTCTTTTATTTTTAAACCGTTTTCCCAAAGTCCCTTTCCTGAAATAAATTAGAGATTGATATATCTCTCCAGAGAGATTAGCAGAACAGACAAGAAGCTGCAAAGTCACTGGCAGGATCCAGTAAGACAAAAACATTTACACAATGAATTTTTAAATTTTTTTCAGAGTGTAGCTACATTTCTAAAATGTTGTACTAAAGTACAAACCCATCCAAAACAACCAGCCCTCCTCCCTCGCCTGATTTTACCAAACTTCTCAGGAAAGCTCTCCTTCAGAGATCCAACCTACTCAATTTCAATAAATTCTGTTCCTTTTGGGGTAATTAGCAAACTGTGGTTTGAAAATCAGACCCATGGTGGAGGCAAAATTCAGGCTGAATTTTAGAGTCAGTGTTACTGCTTTCCAGAATTACTTTGGCTTGAACTGCTCCTCATCTTTGCTTCTATAATGCTCAGAAATTTGCATTTTGGCTTGAAATTTCCCACACTTGACCTTAGCCCAAGGGGATTTTTTTTTTTTTTTTCTGGAAAATGAAGAACATTTTTCTTCTCAGAAAATTGTTCAGAGGCCTCTTTCTTTTTATGCTCAGATAACTCCAAAACAGCTTGGTTTTATAACTTTGGATTTGGCATGTGCAGAGTGCAATCCTGAAGGAGGAATGCACTTTTTGTCTCATTTGAAGAAATTGCATTTCGCAATAGCAAATTAGCCTGAAAGTTTTGGAAATATCGCTCACAAGGCGTGATTTAACCATGGTAGAAAATGACAGGCTGAGTTCTCTTTCTCTGAGAGGTCACGAGTCTTGCTTTATAAATACGGCTTAGTTTCCTTTTTGCAGAGTCATCTTTGCCACTAAATCTTTCCGCGTCCTGTTTTGCTTTAACGTTATGGCAGCATCTGTGGTTATTTCCCGTATATTTACACTCCATAAGCAAAGTTGTACTTGGCTCTCGGTGGCATTTTGCATGTTCTGGAAAGCAAATTTCACTGGACGTGATTTAAGAAGGACTCTTTCAGTTAAATTACTGCTCCTCACCCAGATTGCAACCTGTCCTGGTCCTCACATCCAGTTGTCACCCACATCACATCAACTCACTTATGGACATAGGGGACAGAATTTTTTTTTTAAAGCATCCTATGGTGCTTTCTCTTCAAATGTATTACCCAAGAATTAAATAGTAAACTTTTAAACATTTAAATTAATTAATTTATTACCCAAGAAGTAAATAGCAAGCTTTTAGACATGGAAAATAAATAAATAAATAAAACATTTCAATTCATTAAGTTTTTAAACTTTGGAAATTAAGTTAGGCTGAGATATAAATCCCTTAAAACAAAAGCTGAGAAGGTGGGTTTGCTGATAAGCTTTGGCTGGTTTGCACTGCTCCAGCGATACCCTGCTTTAATCAATCAGTTATTGCAGGCTGCAGGTTGTTCTGTGTCATTGGAGCAGCACAGAGCTGTCGAGCGTGCTGATGAATCTGGCCACAAATCTTAAAACGTACTATTTTTCCCCATTTAAAAGCCCATGTGAGCTGATACGCTGTGTTTAATTACATAACAGCAAGTATTGACTTGCAGGGTATGGCTGGAAAAATAACCCTTCTTTGTATTGTGTAAGGCAGGCGGTGGGTCATTCTCCTGGGAAAGAAATTCAACATCTGCCAGGAGGTGAAGTTTGCAGCATTCACATCGTTTTTGTAGAGTCTGTGAATACACAAAGGGGGATACACAACAGGGAAACCTGTCCCCTTGCTGATAGGGACTGTTGGCATGACTCTCACAAGGAGCCGTGCCAGTAAAGTGGCTTTAAGTTATACACATGACCACCTTCAGGTCCTTATAGAATCATGGAGAAATTTAAATAGGTAGCAATACTTGGCCTTTCCAGTTCTAGCTGGACTGCCCAGTTCTCAATGGCACTATTCTTCACTTTGTGGGCCATTGAAAATATTGTCACTAAGGCTTAATTATTTCCAAATTCCAGTCTCCCCTGGTAGAAAAAGAACAAAATTGGAAGCAAAATTCTTCCTTTTTTTTAATTAATTTATTAATGATTGTTTTATTTTTAAATAATCACAGTATGCAGTCAGTTTGGGAGTTGGTATTGTTCATTATTTCATTTAAGGAGATACATTTTTCCTAATATATTTATAGATATAGCATGGATTTAATTGCAAAAGATACCTGCTTTATTCTACCCCCTCTTCCAATATCTCCCTTCCTCATACAGACAGATCTGCTCTTCCATAAACCATCTGTATATGACATTCATAGTTTTTTTTCTTTGCCTATCCCCATACAGTTAAAGCACTGCTACATGCATATGAAGACAAACATATAAACTTCGTTCCAGACAGTGAGGAGGACTGGTTTGGCAAGTCTTTGGCAAACAGGTTTCTTAATTTCTAACTTGGCAAATTAATTATATGGATACTGTTACACAGAATAAAGGAAATTCAAAATTAGTCTGAGCATAAATAATGTCACTCCCTCTCATCCAGAATAATTTTACATTTACCTTGTGTTCCTTGCGTGCATACAGGTGATTATGGAATGCAACCCGCATTATCCCATATGCATATATACTCTTCCTCTGACACCCTAATAGGGTAGGTCCAGGTACTAATTGTTAGAAAACTAACAGAATAAGATAAATAGTCCTATAGCAATGAGGAGAGGTGGTGTGACCACAAAAGAAAACAGATTGGCTTAGATTGGCTTCAACTGTCAAGGAACCACACCCTGATTCTCTTCTGCTGTGCTGGTATTTTAGCACTGTACCAAGGTTTTGTTATCAATGGAACAAATGCAGAATTTTATTTTTATTATTGTTGGATGAAGCATTTGAATATGTACTGATCCTTCATTCCTGAGCAGTGTAATTTATATTTGGAGGCTGACAATTCATCAAGTTCCCCATAGGCATATAGATGAACGCAGAAAATAATGAGAGTTTATGTGAATTCTGTTTTTCTCAAGCATTTTTATTCCTTGGAGAGACTTCCATGGGACCAAATTATCATGAAAACTAGATTACCATGATATTTCAGTTCCTTATGGTAAAAGTTCATGTCATTCATTACTGTTGACACTATACACACATCCTTGGGGAACTATGAAAAATATAAAAAGAAAACTCCTAAAAATGTGCATAAAAAACATAAGAAAGCTGCCATTTAACCCAAATATTCCCCAAACAAAACTAAAGCCAATTATTTCCCAAATATGAAAATTTTGGGTCACAGTTGGGCATAGCACTGTATTGAATATACAGTGCTGAGAGGTGAGGTTGTTACTCAGTTTATGACATAAAATCACTCCAGATATATGAAGAAATCAGTTGGAAAGAAGACCAGCATGCAAACCTCTCTGCTCTGAACACAGGGTGCAAAGGAATGAAGAGTCAGGTTCCCAATTTAGACAAAAATTAGACAAAAGCCACTGTATCTGCTCCTCCAGCACAGCCAAAGCCTAGGTGATCCCTCCTTACTTTAATCTTGCAGGAAAGGCTCTCGAGGGTGCACGTTGCCACCACACCAAGACCACTGCAATGGAGGACACCACTCAAAAGGGCAGTGATGAGCTCCATGCTGCCCCAAACCTTGCATCTCCTCTCTACACAGCTGATGGAAGGGTTGTGCAGCCAAGGGTGAGTTTTTTGGTAGGTTTTACCATTGCTAGGTTAGTCTGTCATTGAATCCTGTGGAGTCAAGGCAGACAAGAGAAGGTACTCGAGAATCCAGATCAGTTCTAAGACGGCTGTGTAAGATGCTTCACTCTCTCTTGACTATCAAAGGAGCTTAGGATGTCTATCTCATTTTTTAGCTGCTCCAAGTAGTTGGGTGAAATTAAGAGGAAATAACATAGGCTTGAGTGTAATAAGAAGGTGGAGACTAAGAGAGAATTTATACAAGAACCCTTGGGCAACAATGCATACCCCTGAAACCAAATTTCTTGGTTTCAGCCTGACTAGAGGATCATTTTAGCACCTTTACTGTAAGACTCACACATAAAGTGTAATGCCATGCTGCTCCAGCCTCTGGATCATGAAAGGATGAACTAGGTCCCAAACCCCTGATTTCAGTAAGTAAAAAGAGAGCATTTTGAGAGATCATTTGTTAAGCAGACACATGGGAAAAGAGAATTTTCAAAAGTCCTTCTAGAAAGTGGTACTGGTAAGGGATGGCCCTGGGGTTTATTTTTCTTCAGCTAAACCAGAGATGGTGCATGTTAAATGACACTTGTTTTGAGACACTGAGCTTTTGGTGAGCTGTACTGTAAACCTGTATATCTCTTTTTTTGGATCATCAATAATTATAGCTCCTCCATACAGTGGTAAAGACTGTATACTCTTTTAACCTGGGCTATTTAGTTAATTTAAAATCTTGCTTCATCATCTGAAAATACACATTTCTGCACTATTTTTACATAAAATCTTTCTCCCTAGGGACAGATGCTGTTCAGTGGCGGTGGGAATGCAGGGAGGAGGTATAATTTCTTGCATGCGTTGTGATTTCCCATGTGAAGGTTACTAAAGTTCTGGTATGAGGGAACTTATTTGAAATATATCATTTGGGTTAAGGCTGCTTTGTGGTGCTGAGACATAAATTGCACATCTATGGACATCAGGGCATTAGCCATCCTCAGTGCTTTGTTTTTAGGGGCAGAATACTATCCCAAACAGGGCTCTATCAGTTTCCCCCTGGGTTTTTGATCAGAGAGTTCTGTATAAAACACTAGACCTCTTCTCCAAAAAAAAACCAACTCACCCTAAACAAAAAAACCCCCAACTATATCAAGCAAATATATTTTATTTTCTATAAATAGGATGTAGAAGGAAGGTGCTTTCCTGGTGTGGGAAGGGAATGTAAAATGATACCATGTTTGACCAGTTACCTCATCTCCATGCACATGCATATACACATGCATACCCAAATCAGTAAGTTTTCTGCTCCCTATCTTCAAAAATCTTCCAATGCTTTTAAAAAACCACTATAAAAACATCAAGAGAAGCTTTCTGACAGTGACATTCATCAGACTGCAAAATGACCTCTCCCAGGGAGCGGTGAAAGCTCTATCATTTATATTATAAACAATAGTAATTCTTAACACATGATGTGCACAAAGCTGGACAAATATTCAATGATCTGCAAAACATGCCTTTGAGATGTTACTGCTACACAGAGGCGTGGAGGGAGTTTTGGGCTTAGGGCCCAAAGAGCAAACTTATTCCTAAAAAAGAATTTACACTCAAGTTCATCTCTTCTAGTTGGGTACTCAGATAGCAAGATAACCTCACGGCATTTACTTACAACTAGACAAAACACTGAAAAATATTCTCTGGAAGAGATTACTGGGAGGGCCAGAGAAATAACCTATTACTTTAAGGAGGGGATTTTTTTAGAGACACAAAGGTAGGTGTCCAACCTGCACTGAAATCCAATGGGATACGAGCATCTATCTCACCCAGGCTTCTCTGAAAATACTGACCTTAAAATGTTAGATTTTTATCTTGGCCATGCCAGATGAGGGAAGTCTCTGCAGGAGACGTCTGTAAATGAGATCAGAACTCAAGCATAAAACGCTGACAAAGTCATCTGGAGCGCACAGAGCTGTGCTCAGTGATGAGTATACCATTTCATTATTTTTGTGTTTATTACATTTTTTTCCCCCACGTGTTGGTTTTGGTTTATCTGCAGTTTTGATTTTGATTTGTATTTTATTATAATTTACTTTCATTTGCTAGTTCTCAGTCTATTTACAGAGAACAAAAGAACGCACAATGTAGAACAGTAGAATAATAGTGTTTATTTTCACAAGTTTGGACCGATCAAATAACTCACAAGTCCCAAAGTGGAACGATGCCTGAGGTAGGTTAGGTCATCTCGAGTGTGGGGAAACAAACAGAAATATCCTATTCTTCACTATTGTTTATTATATTTATGTCACTTGGGAGTTTTAACAATACCACATATATAAAACATTTGTTCTTGCTTTCTGTGCTATTCAAGAGTTTTCTCAAGGCTCTTTGGTGCTTTTTTTTTCCTAGGGACACTGCAATGTTGCTATGCTTTAGTGACTTTCTCAACTGATTTAGCAGAAATGTAAGAAACAGCCCCTAGGAATGAGCCAGGGGTGCTGAAAAGGAGGTTTTGTTCTCTGAAAGCTTCCATGTTTAAAAACGGTTCTTTTGAGAGTTTTAACTAGTTTGCTTCGACTTCTTTCTTTGATTCTTTTTCATGTACATTCAAAACTTGATCCAGCAGAGAGAAACCAAAAGCAGAGACTGTTGTTGCTATCAGTATCTTTGCAGTCCCATCAAAACCACAACTGATTTTTATATGGCCTTGATTTTTGACAGGAGGTGCAAACATGAATATCTAAAGCCACATCTAAGCCCAAAAGCTAATAGTAACCATGGCTTCTTTCCTTTTCAATTTGAAGTGCCTTCACAACGCCTCCCAGCAAACTTCCGGCTGGAAATCAAGGCAAAGAGGGCAGCTTGCCTCAAAAAAACCTCCTCCAAGCCATTCACCCTGGTCACAGCTTTGGACATCCAGAGTCC
>NW_010312570.1:6942-9643 GCF_000700745.2 Antrostomus carolinensis
GCAGGATAACCTAAAATCACTGCCAGTCTGCTCAAAAATACAAACCTGTGAAATGCAGTGATTCAGCAGCTGCTACTTGGGCTGCTGAATTCTACTGCTGTGACATCCAAGATCAGGCAGCAGGAGTGATCAGAGTCCTGAGGCTATTTCAACATGAGCATTTGAAAATTAAGTCACTGAAATTTACTGTTCGTTATTCCTCTGGAAAAATCCAGACTTAAATTTAAAGCCTTTTCAAAAGTGTTGAGTTCCTAGAAACGACCATTACTTTTCAAAGGAGCTGTTGGGTGCTCGGTTGCTTTAGAATAACATTTTTATCTGTGGTCTTAGCAGCCCCACTTTCTGGACTGACAGTTTTATTACAGAAACTTTAAGTACACTAAGAACTTCAGAGAAAAAAAATGGTTCTTTCTGAATCTTAAGTTCATTAAGCTATTCATGACTTGGAAAAAATGCCTGTTTGAAGCACAAATAACGTTGCAGTAATGACCTCAAATAAGATAGCAATGGGTGAAGAGGAGAGGCAAACAAACATTTTTTACTTCAGGATGTCATCACGCATTCCTACCTCATTTTTCTCTCCTACTTTGTGAAAGATCCTTTGCATTGACACCAACACCGCTAAAGAACAATCAACCACCCACTGCTGCTCTTGTGGGCAAATGGTAATGGCTGGCTGGTATCTAACCTCCTTAGAGACAGACCTCTCTATAGCATATTTATCTCAGATCTCATTCAAAAGGCCCAAAAAAGAGCCAGAGAATGAATTAGCAATCAGATGGCACAGAAAATAGAGGTCTAGATCTCTAGTTCACTCCTTGGACCTCTTTAGAAGTGGAGATCGATCTAATGCTGCCTCAGAGCCCCATGTGTTCAGCAGTGTGCGAGCCCACCTTGCTCTCATCCTTCCCATTCATGGAAACGTGAACATCATGAATGTCATGGGAAGGTGAACATCATCTCCACGTTTGAAGGCTGCTGCCCCCAGCTGTATGCAGAAATGAAGGACATGGAAGCTATGTGGGATGGGTCTTTCCTGACTGCTGAATTTGATAAAGCATTGAGAAGGGAGGCTGGTGGTGGAGGAAGGACATGACTACCAGAGATACCATGGTGACTATAGAGCATGGACAGACATACCTTTGGATAGCACACAACTTTCCAACAGAAAAGATTTTATTCCACCTGGTGGTGTAAGGGTGGGTTGAAGAAGTTTCAGTCAAATGAAGGTAGGGAACTTGCCTTTATCATAGAATAGTTTGGGTTGGAAGGGACCTTAAAGATCATCCAGTTCCAACCCCCCTGCCATCAGCAGGGACACCTTCCACTAGACCAGGTTGCTCAAAGCTTCATCCAACCTGGCCTTGAACACTTCCAGGGAGGAGGCAGCCACAGCTTCTCTGGGCAGCCTTGGCCAGTGTCTGACCACCCTCACAGGAAATAATTTCTTCCTTTATAATGCAGGCAAGGGATTTTCAAGCACACACAGGAGTATGCTGAGGTGCCCAGGTGATGCAAGATGTGATTTTGCATTCTTTCCAGAAAGCATTTCTCTGGAAAGCAGGAAAGAAACAGAGAAGCAGCAGGGTCCCAGTTGCTGTTCTGGGCTGCTCTCAGGATGGTGTCCACAGACACGTCTCTTACTCCTTTTCTAGTGAACCCAGGGGCTTAATTTAGCCTTTAACGACCAATTCTGTCACCAGATTTAGAAAGAAGAAATCACTGTCTCCAGGAACAGCAGCACTGTAGGTTAAATACAGTTGAAGTACAATTCTACTGAGGCCAGTAGCATGACTGTAGCTCAGTATGTCATCTCCTGGTTTGGCCTGCAGAATTAGTGTGGGGAATATAAAGATTTTGTTTTCTTGATGTAATCCTTAATACCTCTGTCAGGAAGACTGCAACATTTATGTCTGGAAAAAATCCAGATTTGTATAAACTGGAGGATATTATTGTGTGTACTAAAACGTTCACAGTGTATTATCCCATAGCCCATCCCATATTTATTTTGGAAATGATTACTTCTGGAAAATGGGAAAACTTCCAGTTAATTCCTTTACCTTGAAATATCAGCAAACACAAGGGTATTTTGAGATTATTCCCTGCTAAAAAATGAATAAGTAGCATTCATGACTGTGAGCCAGAAGAGAATCCCTCTTCAAATAATGCAAAATGGGTTAAGTTTAAAGTGTAAGTAATTTCAGAGACAAGGGTGAAACTAGTTCTTAAAAGGCCCTTCCTTCCTTGGAGGAAAGTAAAACCAGATCAATTAATGGCATTCACTCCCATTCTAGACAACCATTTCAAGCACTAGTGATGTATGTTATGAGCTTGTGGTTTATTTCTACAAAACTAATTACATACATACTGTAGATACCATTTCTCCTAGCTTTTGAGAAGATTGGTGGAGCCAACTATCTGGTGGTGTGTAACATCTTTATTGGCAACATGGACAGTGGGATCGAGTGCACCCTCAGCAAGGTTGCCAACGACACCAAGCTGTGTGGTGTGGTCAACACGCTGGAGGGACGGGATGCCATCCAGAGGGACTATGACAGGCTGAAGAGGTGAGAACATGCAAACCTCATCAAGTTCAACAAGGCCAAGTGCAAGGTCCTGCACCTGGGTTGGGGCAACCTCAAGCAAGAATAGAGGCTGGGTGGAGAATGAATCAAGACCAGCTCTGAAGAGAAGGACTTGG
>NW_010312571.1:0-5546 GCF_000700745.2 Antrostomus carolinensis
ATTTCTCGCTCGCCTGAAAGCCCGTGGCATGAAGTGATAGTGGTCGCACTGGTTTGATTCTCATCTGCCTTCTTAATAAATGTCCTGAGGAACCTTTCAGGAGCACAAACCACAGAAACTTTATTTTGTGTCTCTTCCACTTCATTGGAGAGACAGTGGGGATTCAGGCAACGAATGTCGTAACACTTCCAGTAACAAAACCACAAGGAAACACTGTGGTTTAAAAAAGGAAATCCAACTGTATGAGCACATCTTAATACATCAGAACAAGAGACACAGACATGTTTTTGTTTGTTTGAACTTATTCTCATTTTAAATGCCATTTCCTGTTTTACTAGCTCATAAAGAATCAAGGTCATACATTCTGTGGTCAAACCTGACACAGCTCCATTAACTGCAAGGAGGCAACTCTGTGCTGCTTGAAGCTCTGGCCTTTTTTAAACAAGCTTCATGTGTCAGAGACTCTTTGAGAATATCTTGATGCAAAGAGAAGAAATATATATTTGGGATTCACGGTTTAACTCTGCATGATAATGTAACTCATATTGCTTTCATATGCCCTAATACCAGTTTATTAAAAAATTATAACTGCCTTCATTTTATCCCTTCTCTGTTTGTCGCAATGCAGTGTTTCATGGTTATTGATTGTATTCAAAAGTACACAAGTTATGATCTCTCCTCCTTTATTATTCCTGCATTTCACACCCTGTGAGACTTGATCCATGTTTATTAAAAGTGACAGCTGGGAATATAAGAACCCGAGCACAATGGAGATGTTCTCTACCTTGCTGGGTTGTGCTCCTGGAAGTGTTCAGCTTCAGGCTGGGCTGCATCTTGCAAGATTTTGTCATCTAAAAAGTCATTATTACACATTATTACACATTATTCCAGGTACAAATGTGTCCCTGGAAACATTGATAAGAAAATTGGTAGAAAAATTCAAAATGAAGTCATTTTCAGTCTACAGGTTTTGAAAGGAAACAATTTTGTGTGTCTGACACGGTTTGCAAATGTTTTCATACAGACTGTTCTTCTGTCTTCTGTCTAGTATTCCCTCTTTCATGTCCTTTTTGACTCTCCATCTATCCTTTCCCAATCTTAGCACACTGCTAAGCAAAGGCAAGAAATAAGGGGAGAAAAACTCAAAGGTGCAGAAAACAGGTCTTTAAAGGAAGTGGATGATGAGAAAAAAACCTGCACATTTTCTCCTCTCCTGCTACAGAAAAAGCAGAAAATTGAGATGAAGAAGAGATAAAACACTCTTCTCTTAAAAAGTCTTTAGCCAATAATTTGCACATTAATTGTAGTTCATTAATGGCATTAGTTCCTCCCGTATGCCTTGCGGGCATAGCTTCATTCTGTAGAGGCACGATGGTGGGGGGTTTGAGTGGGATGAGGAGGCTACAGCCCGTCCCTGCAGTACAGCCACGGGCGTGGGTCTGGGCGTGGGGAGAAAAAAGCCCCCCCCCGGTGAATCTCAGGACTAGAGTTAAGCTCTTCTTCCTCTTTTTCAGCAGTGGGGAAGGTAGATTAGGGGTGGGTGGGACATTCAGCTGAGGGGATGTAAATCCACACTGCGGCACTGCGTGGTCCATCACCTGCAGTCCTGTTTTCCCACTGGTGACAGTACCAGCACTTTTGTGGTGAGAGGGAATTCTGGCCAGAAGTGAGCTTTGGTAGGTACAAAGAGATTCACGGGAGAGGGGAACTACTGTGTCCAGGGCCAGCCTGGAGTTAGAGCAGATGAAGGGGATCACCACAGCATTCCCACGGGGATGTACCCAGGATCCCACAGGGATGTACCAAGGTTCTCATGCTGTATTGGGAAGGCAGCTGTGACAGGGGACACGGTGATTCACGCTCTAAATGCAAACACTTCCTTCATGTTTTGAAGGGTTCTGTACTCCCTGATTACTCCTGCTAACAGAGGTGGGTCTGGATCTGAAACAGGGTACCAGCCCACAAGGAAAGGGGACTGATACTGCTCACTCAGTGGAGAATTGGGCTAGAACGGGAGCATGTGTCCACTGGGCACCATGAGCGTGACCCAGCTGTTCCTGTACTCCATGTCCAGCCACAACCAGTTTGCAGCACTTCAGGGTTAAAAAGAAAGGTACCTTAGAGCTACAGTTATTTTGGAATTACAGGTCAGCACACGGGGAACGTTTTCAATTTCACCTTCTCTCTTGTGATAGCTACTACTCCATTGCTGAGCAGTACCAATCATTTCTAAAATGTATGAACACAGCTGTGCATGGATCTGAGGATGGTAGGACAGACAGAAGCATGAATGATCCTCAGCAGAAACCTAAAAGAGAAGTGATGTCACCTCCCTGTGCCCAAAAGCAAGCAAGGCTCTGGTTGGAGGAAGATAGGAAGGTCTGGAAAGCTTTCATGGTGTTACTGCACTTGAAAGGATTTCTGTCAGGGCTCAGAGGGCCTTAATGATCCTGACCAGCCTCACCTGGGGCCTCCAGCCACACCCTGGGCTCTATTTAAGCTCAGCCCTGAGGCAGTTGTTCCTACCTGAGCTATGGTGGACAAGTGTTAGTTTATGGCTACTGCTACAGCCACCTTTGATCTGGACCTCAACCAACGTATTAACTTCCTGGTTTGACCTGGGACCTGCCTTGTCTCTGTAGATCTGTGGCTGGTGAGACTCCAAGGAGTGATGGGCTAGCAAGGTAAGGAGCAAGTAGCATGGGAGAAACACCTCACACCACCAGACCAGTGGTATCTTGGATCAGGTTTTGATACTTGATGGTCCCAGACTGTAGAGCAGTTCTACCAGGCAGGGCTGGGAAAGGAAGCAACTTGATGACAGCAGATGTCTCTCCAGAGGAGAGAGTCTGGGGGCACTTAGAGCTGTACTTGAGGAATTAAGTGTCGTATATCAGCCTGTTGGGTCTCCTTGGGACCTGGGGACTAGGACTGGCTCTTGAGTAAAACATTAAACCATTGGAACTAGAATGTTTAGATTAACTTCTCCAGATCTCTGGATGAGACTTGAGCCAGTGGTGCTTTAAAACTTGATCTGCAGCTGTTGCTTCTACTGAAGTGCTGGCAAGAAGCTTGTGTAAGGGTGCTAAGAGAACAGCTTAGAAAATATGCCCTATGACTGACTTTCCTTCAGGAGAAGTATTTCAAGAGTGCTGTGGCACGTTTTCAAACAATATACCTAGAAAAGAATGGTCAAAGCTGTTAAGGGTGGTTCTGTGCCAGGTACCTTGTGAGCAATGAAGCAAATTCAAATTGGATATACAGCTCCTACTTACCTCCTACAAACTCTCCCGCTGATAGTACTGTGGTCTAACCTCCCTGCATTCCCTTTCTGCAACTGATTCCTACCTTTGCATAGGGAAGGCTCTGGAGAATCAGTCCATGTGTTCCTCCTGATGTTTATGCAGAGTTGCTGTGTCATGGTGAGGCTTGGCTGTGAGCTGCAACAGCTTCTGTAAACGTTAACTCATGGCCAAATGAGACTTCAGAGCATCCTACATTTCCTTTCAACTCAAAAAAATGATGGAATGAATGCTTGAGTGATGTATTTGTCGGGTGTTTTCACTATTATAGCTTCATCTTGTTCCCTTCCCACACCTATTCCTGCTCCCGCCAGATCTGCTGAGTATTGCTGACTAACTTTTATATGGGTGACTCAGAAGAACTCATTCTGGTTCAGTATTTCACTAGGTAATTATAGGGAACCAAAGTTGTTGTTAATGTCGGTGCAATGCAGAGATATTATCTTTGTTCTCCATATGTTCTGTCAGAATGAATTTTATTGCTACAAATAACGTTTCTGTACCAAGTCATACAAATGTAGATGTCTTCTCCTGCCACTGCTGTTCATTTTAACCTTCCAAATAACTGTTTACACTTCAGAAGATGAAGTGAATCCATCTGTGTTTTGCCAATAAGAGGACCATGTGTCTGGCAGAGGTCAGTTGTAGACATTATGTGAAACCACGGGAGTCAAGAAAAGCAGTTAAAACAGCAGCCACTGCACTGTCTTAATGATGACAGACATCAGATTTGATGTTTAGTCAAATACTTGTTTCAGACAGTTTTGGAAAGAAGTGCCAATGACTGTCAGAGACATTCTAAGAAAGGCAGAAGGCTCCATCCAGCCAAATGCTGGGACTGTTTGGTTACTTGGCTGTGGCAATATGAGTGAAGGGAGTGTTAAAGGAGGAGAGTGCGATGCTGTGCTGACATGGGCAAAAGGGTGAGGCAGAACCGCTGCTTGGACACTCCTGCTGGGTTGCAGGACTCTAAATTTGGCATCAACAGAGTCCAGATTTTCTTCTCGACAGAGGTCTACTTTCACTTAGTTGGGCTATAACTGAAAGCTTTTCTTACCTCCTGAGCTTCTCCATTCTTCACTTTCTCCACAGAGTCTAGTCAAGCATCTTGCTCATCATTCATGATCCAAGTGTTGTATTTCATTTGGTTTTTGCCTTAGGGGGCTTGCTGAGCCTATGGCCACACTTCCAGTTTGAACATCTTTGGTTTTTGCTTGTAAACAGAGGTGAACTAAAGGATTTCATGCCCACTGTTCCTTTACACAGTGTGGGTAACATTCACGGCTTCAGCAGAGGACTGTGTCCCACCAGCCAACTCTAAAACTTTTATCCACAGCCTGATCATCTTCACAGAGTACCCAGAAACTGGAAAATTTTTGAGGTAAAAATGAAAATTTGGGGTCTCCTGTGTACCTATGACCAGTCAAAAATGCAATGCATCAGGTTTACCCTCGGAGCATTTTGTACATAGTCTGCAGACTTTTCATATTGCCGTGGTGGTTTTAGCAGCATTGGTGTTCACAGCCAGCTCCTTTTTGTGGGTACAGACAGAGGAAAGATCTGTCATTGATAATCTGCTGTAGTTGATGCAATCACAGCTATGCTGGTACACCATTCATACCTTACTATGTCCTGTGAATATCTTCCTTATGATGTAGCATCATCATACTGTGGGATGGAGGCAGATCACCCATTCAAAAACTATCTGAATTTCAGCCAAGGCAGTAAAATTGCATTACTCATTAATGCCTGTCACCAGACTTGCTTTTTGCTCACATTTTTTCTGGAAGGAAAGTGGATAAAGTCTTTTTGCCTTCTTCAGCACTCTAACTTTGGGCAGCTGACCATCTTCCAAAGCAAATCAACAATGATCAATAAAAGTGAATTAATGGAAGTCACAGAGTAGTTAATTATGTGGAATTTATCAGGTATATATGGGTGTCTATTGTTAAGTGCCTCTGTGCTTGTATAGGAATTTGCAGACTGTCCTGATATGGCCATAATGAACTGTTAGAAAAATCAGTCTGAAAATAAAAAGGCATTTATAGAAAGATTTTTTTTTTTAACTTAAGAAATACTTAGCTGCATATATTGCATGCAAGTCACACATAAAACAGATGTAGCAATTCGCCTTCAGTGCATCTCTCCTGAAATGCACTGGACACAAAATTCTATATTTCAATTTATGGATGAATAATAAAGGAATTAGCAAATATATAATCTATATATTAAAATATATATATA
>NW_010312572.1:0-4266 GCF_000700745.2 Antrostomus carolinensis
CTCTAGCCAGGGTCAACCCACCACACTGAGTTAAGGTGGCACTGGCAAAAACACATTTACAACAAACTGACTAGAAATTAAATGAAATTGTGGAATTAAACCAAGTCTGCTTTTCTGTTTTCCAGTTTTAAAGAAAGGGGATCAGAGCTACTTCAATATTCCTCTTTGGTTTAGTAGTTTTCTTTAGTTTTAATGTGCACATTAAGAGAATGAACTTTCACAAAAAGCTGTAACAAGTTAAGCTCAGAGCACCAAATGAAACTACAGTTAAAGTGTGCTTTAAACTGCACCAACACAACTAATTATATTACAACACTTAGTTTCAATAATTGCTACAGTTTTATTGTACACCTTCTCTGAGATACAGCAGATGCTGAAACCATTAGCGTTCATAACTAGACAATCCTAGACATTTAATTTAATAGAAAAGGGCTTTGTGAGGTAAACCTTATGATTAAAGATCTACAGTCCCAGACATACTATCAGATGTCAACACAAAATTTGGGGCAGTGGGAATATAGGTGGTTCAATAAAAATACATATTAAGCAAACAGTTCTCCTCTATATAGTAAAGCAAATTCTCCCCAAAAGGAGATTCCGATACCTTCCCAAGGGGTTTTTCATCGACTGGATAAAGTCAAAGGAGATTTTCCAGCTTACTTAACTGGATAAGATAAATAATGCTAATATGGCCCTCTGCATCACATACAGCTAAGCTTCCTGTAAATTTAAGAATCCTAATTTGGGACTATCAATACTGTCACAGAGGTAACAAAAAAACAAAAATCAATTTACACCTAACCAGCAACTCTTATAATCCAATTAAACTGTTTATTATAGAGTAGAACATTAATCTTAAATATATATATATATCATATATGAAGAAATATTGAGATTTTTGCCTCTTCTTAAATAAAACATCTTTTCCAGGTTATGAAAAAAATACTGTAGACGTATTAGTAGGAATCTAATCTCAACTCGAAACTACAAGCACACAATGTAAATTTGTGTTGCTTTCATCAAGTATAAAAACAAAGCTGCAAGCAGACTCTATTACCCACAGATCAGCTTTTCATTATAAAACCAAACTGGTGACATCAAGAAAATCTCAAAAAGAGATACTATCAATAAATAAGTAAATTCACAAGAACTCAGTCGAGTTTCAACAGAAAATAGAATTATGCTATGATTTTAACAGCATTTGAAGAGGGAGTTAAACGCATATTGTAGAAATAGAGCTACAATGTTAAAATCACATATTCTTTCTAAAAGCGGTAATGGCTGACAGTTCCAATTAACATATAAATAATTAAAACCAATGATACTATGCTTAAAAAAAAAGTTCCTTTATCTTAGCTTGACATTTCAGAACTCTGAATCACTCCAGGAATACGACAAACCCAAAGTCAAACTTTAGATTCATTAATAAAGGTGAGAGAACTCACACACATATATTCCTATCAATTCTCGTTTTATAACTCTACAGATATATCTTTACAATATCCATTGCTCACACAAAAGGCAGAGAATTAGGTAGATGACAGGCACATATTCCATTTCTCTACTCTCACAGGAAACAAGACCTTTGTGTGGCTTTCTCAAAGAGCAAACCATGGAACATCCTCAAGAGAACAGCATTCACAATAAACACAGACAACAGCACACCAAGAACTATAGATTTTGAGAACACAAAAAGCCAACATCAATCTAAGACAAGACTTTAAAAATGTTATGTACCTACTACATATGCCAGATACACATACTTCCTATGATTTGGATGGATTGTAGTGGCACACATATCCTAATCTGGAGCACGTAACTACTCTCCAATTAAGGATAAAAGGATTAAGTCCAAAGGCACTATTTTAAATTTTTCTTTTACCACAAAGTTGTGAGGTGTTCTGAAGTCCAAGATGGGCTTGAAGCCCCCTGACTTTTTCAGGATCAGGAAGTACCTTCACTAAAATCCTTTCCTTGTTCCTCTTGTAGTGCAGGCTTTATAAATCTGCATTTAGAAGGGAAAAAAAATCTGGTTCAGAAGAGCAGAAAGACTTTAAGTATGCCATATCACTTCAGTCTGTGCCTCAAGAGCCTTGGACTAACTACAGTATTGACTCAGAGCAATTCCAGTAAAAAGGCTGAAGGGGCCAGTGCCTGGAAAAAAGAGAAATAATACACAAATGCACTAATATACTGAAAATGTGTATCTTCTACTTCCAAAACTGCTTCAACAAGTACATGCATATAATGCAGATCTTCCAGTTGTATTCAGTTCTGTACTAGCATATTCCTTCATAGTGACCAGTTTTTGTTTTTTGAAAACCAAATCCAGGTTTTTTACCTCCACCCAAAATATGTTTAGCTAATGTATTCTTTCCGTATTTCACATAACACTTCCATTACAAACAGTGTTTCCAGAGGAACCCAGAAATTTCTTGTAACACCTAATTGTGGGATCTTTCATTTTAGTGTTATGATTTTTTAAAACAACTGAAGCATCAAACAGCTTCACAATCTGATTGCACTGGCACTGCAAACCCCAGCAAAAACTGTTGAAAAAACTGGGCATTGAACTGAAAATCCTAAATTTGTGCAGTTTTTAGAAACAAACACTAGAAACTGTATCAACTTACTTACTGGTTTAATTTTGCAACTGCAACTTCAAAGACAGTCAGTAAATAAAAATATTTAGAACAGACCATCACTGGTTTATCAACAATAAGACAGACCAAAAACTGAAAAAAAATTATTTATAAGAATTTTTATGCACTGGAAAAGTAATGATCAAAAGTCTGAAATTTAGCAAATTTTACAACAACTTGAATTCAGATGCCTGACAGTCAGAACTGACTTTTGAAAAATAAAGATTAATTCCACAGAAAACTTTGGAGTGCAGCTAATTGCAAACAAAGCTGCTTTTTCCTTCTTAGTAATGAAAATTTGTCATAACTCAAAAAATGAACCACAATTCAGTTTTACATCAAAACATTCATTCATCCCTTTGCTTATTTGTTGTTTTGTTTTCAGATTTCCCAGATGAACTTTCAGTGGAATGTCAACTGCCAGTGCAGGGAGGCAGTTCTGAGAAAAGACTGCTTATAGTGTAATTAAAATAGAAAGTAGAAAACTCACACAGTAAAAATGGAAATCTGTGAAAAAATGCTGTGACCTTACAGAAAGAGTGGGAATTAAGAGATCAACGTGCTGTGAACTCTTCCATGCTCCTCACTTCCTCTCCCATTAGACATTGTCAATGCAGAATTTGTCAGTTTTGGTGATAAAGGTAGTTGCATGGCTAACTTCCACCTATAAAGCAGAATGAACGTACTCTGCCTTTGCTTTTATTCATTTTGAAGTCACTATTTTTGCTAGAATTATTTTTACTAAAATATTTATTTCAAGAAATGATATTTCAGGATCCAGACGCCGGAGTCACCCTGTGTCAGCCAAACATTGCCTTTGCAACCTGTCTTCCATCATGAAAATCAAGAGGGAGAATGCTTTTCAAATATCCATTAATTTAGTCAAAATTACCTTGAGTTTACTACAAACAGAACATGTTCATGGCAGTTACAGGTCACCTGAAACCTAGTAAATTGTTCAGGTAGCTGAACACTGAGATTAACACTTTAAAGTAATTTTTAAAAATCGTTAGTCTGTATTCAGCCTATGCATCCAGGGTATTCGAAACTAAAAGTGCAGCTCTTCACATATAATTTCAAAGAGGTTTGCATTTTTTTAACTATGTTCACTACTGTGCTGAGAATACAAGTGCTTAATTAAGTGTTGTTTCTTAACAGAAGAAAAGAGAGTTAAGGTTTGATTGAATGATCATTCATTCTGTCCACCTCCTTTAAAGTTACTAATACAGAGGTTTCACTTTAACAAAAACATAATAATGTTGTGCATATGGCTATCCCTATTACATCATATAAAAACTAAAACTGCTGGTTCCACCCCCCCCCAAGGGAAGACGTGTGCTTATTAACAATGTATGAACTGCCACAAATATTTCTGGACTCATTTTAAATGTTACTGTCTTCTTTCTATTTTTATTTAAACATTTTTTCTCCTCATTGACAACTGAAAATACCCTTGCTTCAGCTGTGTTTTTTTTAAACTGTTTCAGTATATAACTGGAAATATATATGCCTCAGAACTCACACAAGCATAAAAGTAATTAAAATGTAATGTAAAATGTCAAATGCTGTAAGAGCATCCTCTCCTTGTAACTACATTGCTTCCCAGGCTTGACCAGGCTTGGCT
>NW_010312573.1:0-8384 GCF_000700745.2 Antrostomus carolinensis
TCCAGGTAGATGACATCGGTTGCTTTAGCCAACAATGATAAATAACCAACAATGATAAACAACTTTTAAAAAGTCAAAAATGTAGAGTATTAAGATTAATTTTGTTTAGACTCTATTTTAAAAGAGCTATTGTATTCCTGTTGACACATGATAACAGATATGACTAAAAAATTTAAACATAATTTTTGTTTTTTTATTTTTCCATATAGGAGGGCATTTTTAGAAAATGAAACATGATAGGAGGGAACAAAAGCTGGAAAAAATTTAGCATTATGTTAGACTTTGTACAGCGTGTGAGTTTGGTCTTGAACAGAGAAGCCAAGGGGGAAATGGACTGCTGTCTACTTGCAGGCTTCATTTAAATCCTAAATCAGCCTCTGTGACAGGAACAAATTCTGAGATACCAAAGCAAATTCACTCCTGGCAAAGTTTCAGACAACAGCCTCAGGGCACCAGTGATGATTCATTTCTGCACCTGAACTGTGAGTAAGGACACATGAAAGCTGTTCAGGAAAGTCTAGGAGTAGGACAAAGTCACCGTGTCTTCACTGTCAGGTCTGAAGTCAAACCGACTGACTGTTCATAATACATTTACCTTCCAGAGCTCACTAAGGCCAAGCTGGAGAATATTTACCACTCCTAGCTTTCTGAAGTGCACCCGGTGGCATAACAGAGAGGATTTGATCTAAAGGCTCCTGTGGGAACAAGAGGCCAGTGGAGCTGGTCTCCAGCTGCTTGCTGGGCTTCAGGCCAAAATCATCCAGTGTAAGAATGCTACAGTTGAAGCCAGTCTGGCTCCTGGCAGCAAGAAATTATCATGTGTCAATTGATCATTAGCCTCATTAATCCAATTCTCCTTAGCACTGACTGAAGAATTCCTCTGTTCTTAGACAGTAAGGTAGCTTTCCTATATGTCTATTAGGGAATTAGCAATTTTTTTCTTTTTTTGGCAGTCAAAAGATTGCAAACTAAATCTTCTCCTGTTCATTTTGCTTACTGAGTGTAGAAAATGATAGTTTATGCTTTCCATTGCTGTTCACCTGAGAGTTATGTTGTAATGTTACACATATGTTTTCTTGTTCAGTGACTCCAAACAATTTCTCACTAACATCTATATTGACTAGTAGTCCATTTCATCTGTCTTTGACATGTCTAGTGCTTACTAGCTTTCATCTGTGGCTGTATTATTACACACTGTGGACTTCAGAAGGACTGTTTCAATAGTAACAAGCTTGAGAGGTGGGCCTGTGCTAACCTATTGAAGTTCAACAAGGCCAAATACAAGGTCCAGCACCTGGGTCAGGGCAATCCCAAACATAAATACAGGCTGGACAGTATTTAAGGGCAGTTAATGATAGAACAAGGGGAAATGGCTTTAAGCTGAAAGAGGGTAGGTTTAGATTGGATATTAGGAAGAAATTCTTTCCTGTGAGGGTGGTGAGACACTGGAACAGGTTGCCCAGAGAAGTTGTGGATGCCCCCTCCCTGGAAGTGCTCAAGGCCAGGCTGGATGAGGCTTTGAGCAACCTGGTCTAGTGGGGGGTGTCCCTGCTCATGGCAGGAGAGTTGGAACTAGATGATCTTTAAGGTCCCTTCCAACCATAACCATTCCATGATTCTATGATAACTGTTAAAAATAAGTACTATATGTTAGAATCAAAATTAAATGGACTTTGCAATAGTAAAATGTTACAAATACACTAAATGTTTTCTATCCTTTAACCTGTTATTTCACTTGGAGACATTTTTGATACAGCACATTACTAATAAAATATGTTTTGAAAGTATTTTTCATTATATTTTCCCATTCAAAATCATTTTAGGTTACATTGATAACAAAGCAGAATGTCGAAATCATTCCATTTGCACACTTACTAAAAATGTAGGACCAAGTAAGGATACTGTCTACTTCATATTGCACTGAAACTTAAAAAAGAACTTGTAAGGAGAACAATAAAACCTGTTGGTAAAATTCAACCACTTTGCAACATGTTAGATCACTGTGGTTTGGAACATCATACCCAAGAATTTGGGTGTATAGAATAGCTAGAGTCTGTAATAGGAAAATACCGTAAAACTCAAATACATCTCAAAATGAAGTTAATTAAAACACAAGCTAGTCTATTGAGTATAATTTCTAACCACTGATGTTTGTTGAGGTTGAAATAATCGTAAAACAGGACAGAAATCGCTAACTGTTGATTTCTTTTGTTTGAACTATATGCTTTTTGAACAGTACTGTTTTCCTTATTGCTCTGTGTTTGAAGATTTGTTTGGAAGAATTTGTATTACAATAGTGTTGAAAAGTTAGCCTCAGAAGCTGCAGATAACAGCAACTGCTGCTCTGTTTACATGTACATGGAAATAAAGGACGGAGTTTCCTGCTGTAGATTATTTAAAATCCAGCCATTGTTAATCAAAGGAAGCTTCTTACCCTGGTATCTCAGTTGAGATCTGATCAAAATATTTCAGAGAGTCACTAAGGTTTACCAAGAGTCATTTTTGGCAGATTTCCTCAGGGGCTCCTGGGAATGTTAGTCGTCAAGGAACAGTGTCTGCATAGGCTGCAGAGCTCATGGTTCGCTCAGAACCTCATAGCTCCCTCACTCTGTGCATCTTCTCCGGGCCCCGTCAGCTACAACTCACATGGGTGGAAAGCCACAGAGCTCCAAGGTGCCTGTACCTTGGCCACTCTGTCCTGTGAAAATGGCCACACATGTCAGCCCCTCACTAAAAACAACACCAACAACAACAAACCCCCCAAACCTATAAATATATGTATTTATATGTTATATTTTTACTATCTTTTCTAGAAGATGAAGTATTGACTGGTTTTCTCCGTATTTGTACAGACAATTAGCGTTTTGCAATGCGGCATTAGGAAACTGCATGTGCTACTTCTCACTCTTTTATGTAAGAATGTCACAGGAAGGGCAAAACACTGCCAGAGTGGTCTGAATATAATCTACTGACTTTCCAGGAATTCTTCCATTTAACACAGCTGAAAACACAGTTCTAATAAATGATTTTTTTTTCTTTCTGTTTTAGTTACTGCAATCAGAACTTAAATTTGTGATAATGATAACTTGGGGCAGGGAGGGGGAAGATCACATGGCACCAGTTTTAAGGTGACGCTGCATACTTAGAGTACCACACAACTTCTATGACTCTCAAATAAGAAATACTGTAGACAAACAGTATAATTTTTCATATCAAACCCTACTGTTAAACAATGATGTTCAACATCACTTTAACCCTGCTGTTAAATAATGAACTGGAAGGGGAATTTTAAGTTGTATATCAAGAAAAATAACTGTTAGACTGTGGTTTCATCTGGCCAATAATTGAATCAGCTATTGAGTTATTTAAATACATACTGCCATTTTCAGTTTTATTTTAAATAACTTGCTGGAATTCATTTCATCTGGAAGACCATCTTCATCTTCTTATAGATTTATTTCTACTTCAGGTTTTTCCTCTTTTCTGTTAGTATATTTACATTCATGCCATTTTCATTTAATATATTCCTCTCCCTTTCAACTTCAAACATCACACGGTAAAAGCAGAATATAACACCCAGGACTGGTGAAATGCTATTAATATTGACATGTAATAAATACCTTGATTCACACTAGCAGACCTTCATTACTAACTTTTTTTTTTTAATTAAACAAGAGGCTCAGAAGTTTGTTTTTTGTTGGGTTTTTTTGTTTTGTTTTGTTTTTTTCTGACAAACTAATGACTGGCATATAGCACATTTTTAAAAAACAGGTCTAACAGGTAAATCAGCTGAATAAAGGCTACAACAGACAGCAGCACAAGGGTTCCACAGAGGATAGAAAAGAATTCAGTATCTGAGAAGATAATACATCTGTAAACTCTTCACCTTTTCTTACTGAAGAATTTTAAACTTGCTTTTCTTTTCTTTGCCTTAGTTTTCTGCCCATGGTATCTTTTCAACTCTTACAATGTTTGTGGATTTGTTATATATTTATTTTTCAGTTTCTATTCCTTTTTATTCTTGAGAGATAACCAAGATCAAACAATATCCAAACTCAATTTTTTGTCCCTCTCTATATGGTACATTTTCAGACTTATATAATTAAAACTGATTCCCAATTTATAAATTTAAAGATAACTGATGGAAACAGGTTTATTGTGGTTTATTTTTTTCCCCATGGTGTTTTTTTTTTTCCCCACCAGAAAGCATCTCTAATAAGGAAAATGCTCGAACACATAACAAAAATCAAAATATGTATCAACTTCCCATAGAGAAAAAAAACCCAACAAACAGATATTTCTGTTTTTACCAGAATGGCAATTACTTTAATGTCTTCAACACTCGTCTGTGCATACAGCAGTGCTATCCTACTAAAACTGCAACCTTCCAAAGGATGTGGTCTCTCTCAGCCTGCTTTTCATAGGTCTGCCTGTCTGACAAGTCTGCTTGCACCTTGTTATATATAGATGGCTATCGATTAGAAAACTGCTTGGAAATGTAGGATGCCTGTCTTACAGTCCTGCAGGCTTCATCTCTTAGAGGTACTTGCACATGCATTGAAGCTGAAGGCAGTTGGGTATGTAAACACCTAGTAGTTAGGCTGAACAGTGTTTCAGGATCTAACCTCCATCAGTTTAAGTCCCTAACATCTTTCTTTAAACACTTTAAAATTTCTTTGTTTCATTACTGTCTTAAAAATCTTAGTTGTATGACTTTACTGTGAGATCAAATTTCCTGGCCCTGTAAGCAATACTGTATTTTTAATAGGCTTTACTATGTGTAGTAATTTACTGGAGGATTTATAGTAGTTTCTACCTTTTAAAAATTCTAATATTAAATATGTTCTTTGATATATCTTTAAGTGTCATGCTGGGCCTGCTTTTGCCTCTTGAAAAGTTAATTTCAGAACCCTGGTTGGCTTCATTAGATGCTAGAGCAGTCCTGTAGTAATGTTTGTGTATAGCAGGCCGAAGGGAAGATGCTTCTGCAGTACCTATGACAGATCATGTATTCTCTGCCTAATGGCACTGCAATAAATGTCCTGCAAATTAGCAGGACACTAGCACGTGAGATACATTCCTGTATGTGTGCGTGCATTTATATTACAGTGTTTTGATATCAGTGATGTTTCCTCATTGCTGTGTTGTGTAATATTGTATAATATGATATAATTAAGGATGTCCCATTTACAATTGCCATGAGAATTAATTGTTCAGCTTTATCTGTTACTTGGACAGGTTTCTATAAAAGATATAAGCATTTATGTTTTTTCTATATGTTTTACTGCCATGAAGAGCAGTATCTGTTTCCATTATGAATCACTTAGTCAGGATGCAATGTTAGCCCTCCAACATAAAAGCATAAGAAAGGCAGGCTTTTTCCTATACTGGAAAAGATACACACAGAATCATAGCCATACAAGAAGATCATTATGGCTGGGAAAAGCTTCAGGGCAAAAGAAATGGGTGGAGACAGGAGGGAGGATCAGCTTATAGAAATGAACTAGCATGGCTCTAGGGGGTTTTTTTAATCATTCCATTTAATTATATCACAGAAGCAAATGATGACTGAAATATCTTCCCCAAAAAGCTACTGCTGTCTAAACAGTAATAGCACTGTTGGGAACAATGTTGAAAGTGAGCATTTCTGAATTTCAATAGGGCCTTTCCAAAGAGGAGAATAACAGCCCTGTACATTGTGTAACTTTGGACCAGACACCTTATGAGGGGAGCTACTACACAACTTGGAAAATAATCTGAAGCCTATTACAGAACAAGAGAGTAACTGTTTGTGGGAATATGAAAGTATTGGCAGTGAAAAACAGAACAGAGAAAATAGTGTTTTAAAAAAGCAACAAGTACATTTACATATATTAAAAAAATATGTGCAATTATCAGAAATAAGCTGGTCAGTTTATACAAGGTAGGTAGTAATTCAATTTATACCTTGATACCTGAGAAACTGGAATGAGAAAATTAATTAACAATTTGTCTAATATAATTAGGTCAACTCAACCTAGAAACGATTTCACTTGGCAGAAAGAAATGAACCAATATTGTACTGAGGAAAACTCTGGAGAGGATTGTGTTCTAATTAATGGGAAACTGAGACACTACAACAAGTGGCAAAAGCTTTGGATCCAGTTCTGATGTTAATTACACCAGTATGAATAAGATTAACCTTACTAATGAGTTTTCCGGTGCAAAAGTCAGATCATAAACTATTCATTCAGACTTCAGGACCTACCTGGAAGAGTAGAAAATTAAACTAAATAAAGAAAATTACTTATTCTTATAAATTATGATACTCAGAAGAGTCACTATGGAATTTGGAATAAAGAATAAAGGTAGTTTATTATTCCCAAAGGGCATCAGAGAAAGTGAATTTCTGGGGAAAAAAAAAAAGGGGGGGAGGGGGGTTGGGAAAGGTTGTTACATACTGTTTTCACTGTTTCCATGCCCACATAATTTACTTCTCATTATGACCTTGATTATAACATGTAAACTTACATATATCAAAAAAAATGGTATCTGAGGTAAATGTGATAGAAGTAAAATGAAGAGGTTTGGTTTGTGGGGGGCTTTTGTTTTGTTTTGTTTTCAATTAGAAAGTTACAAAACAACCTGAATTGATGTGGCTCACAAGATGATATTCTAGGTAACACAGCACCAACTCCACAGATAGCACAGCTGAAGATCTCATCACTGTATTAAAAGGGGGAAAATTTTTATATTGTCCATGGCCTCTGAGTTACATTCTGGGAAATAGGATGAGCACAGAAGATTGTAGGGTTTGAGGGGTTTCTCCTCAAAAGGAGACCCTACATCTACAAAATCTCTGAGACCCACACAGCTCTACCTTTTTTATTTCGAACTCTGAACATCCTGTGTGTCACGACCTTACTACACGTTGCCACTGCTTTTTTTTTTTTTTTTTTTTTTTTTTTTTTTTTTTCCCCAGCCTCATCAGTTCTTTTCTTCACGTTTGTTTTTTCTGTGAGGTCTTGTATCCTGGCCATATTGCCAAAGGCTACCAGACTGTAACCTGCTCTGTATGAGAATTTCAAAAGCATTGTACTCCATAGCAAAAGCATGAAAGACTTCTTCATGTTCTTTGGAATAACAAATGAAAACAAAGGCAAAAGATCATGTTCCTCTTTCCCATGCTACTTTGAATACATGCTCAAAATGCTTACAAGCTGGAATACTGCTACCCAATACAGCCACTACAAAGAACAGTACTTTTAAAAGTGTAGTCGAAAGCCATTTAGAGTGTTATATGCAGAAACAACAGTTTATAAATTTTCTTCATTTTCCATGGGTTTGGAAGTCCAGCACATGTGACCACATTATTCAATGAGAAATTTCAAAGAGAAATTTCACAGATTTTATTGGATGCATTCATAAAACGGAAGTGAAAGTAGTAAAAGCAAAATAACATATTCGTGTTTGTAGTAACTAGAGGCACATTCTCATTTTTAATTTCTGTGCGATCCACAAAAGTACTTCAAGCATGTACCTACTTGCTTACCGAATTACAAAGTTTTGACATTAATGGTCCCATTGGGACTTTTACCATTGACTTCAAAGGCAACTAGATCAGGATTTAGACAGATTTGGCTAGTAGCACTGCTTACTATTAAAGACCTTCTTTTATGTTGCATAAAACTTTACCAGACTTTAACCATTTAGGCTGAAATTCCATATGCTTCATAGCTGCCTCAGGCTGAATTCTTCTGGAAAACTCCAAACAAAACAATTCAGCTCCTTTCCAGAGCTAGGACTGACTAGGCAAGAAGACTGGGACAGGGAAAACAGGGAATGTGAGTGGAATTAGGTATGCCTGGAAAAGGAAACTTGAACTGGCAGTGGCTGAAGTAATTAATCTAGGACTACAGGGAAAAGCTAAGAGAGAGAATCAAGAAATATATCTTAGGAAAGGACAAGCCTGAGGATCTGGGAATAAAATATTATGGATATGATAGTATGACTGGTACAAGAAACCATGAGTGGGAAAGGTGCAGAACTGGAACACAGGCACTAGGACAGAGAAGCTGGAACATGAGGATGGGATATAATGCTGGAGCAACCTGTGCTGTTGCAGCACTACCTTCTCTGGAGCTTGGAGCAGAGCTCTTCGCTCCATAATCTCATTTTTCATTCCTCCTGTGGGCAAAAAATAACAAAGGCCACAAGCAAAATTGCTCATTCTCCTCTGTGGCTTGTCCAGACAGAGGATATTTGATAATTATTCCTTTGACTTCATTAAATTTGATAAGCTTAAATCCTGTCTTTTATTCTGTTGGCTTAAATGAGGGATATAAATTCCAGCTTCAGTGACCCATACAGGTCTCAATATAGAATCATAGAATGGTTTGGATTGG
>NW_010312574.1:0-5133 GCF_000700745.2 Antrostomus carolinensis
GGTCAGTCCCAGAGGAGAAAAGGACGGAGCGCGCCGGGCCCGCTCACCGGGCCCGCCCCTCTCACCGGCACCGCCGGGGCTGCCAGCCCGCCCCGGAGCACCGCGCCGAGGGCCGGTGTCACTCACGGCGCTATTAGCACCGGATCAAAATACGCCGAGGTAAAAATGGCTTAAATGCAGTGATTAGGGGGAGCGTTAACCCGCGGCAGTAGGGTAAGCGGTCAGCAAATGGCATTCCCATCATGTGCAATTTCACAGTCTGGTTCAGCTTGTTTACCTTGCTCCGTCTCATTTTCTCTCAATTCAAGGCAGGCAAGAGATGAATAATAAGTTTTCGTTTGCTTGCGAAATGCGACAGTAATAACAGACTGTAATGGCACTTGGTAAGAAATTGCCCCTACAAGGTTTCCTGCGTGAAGCGGCTGAGGACCCACGGGGAGAGGACGGACCGCCTCGGGGGTGGAGAAAACCGCAGCCACCAGGTCAGGCTGTGACCTTGGGCATGGTGCCCAAGCACCTGGCATCAGCTCAGCTGACCTGACTGAAGCAAGGAGAACTCCTCTCCCTCACAAACCAGGTGCTGAATCCGAAAAGGTTACATCTGAAAACACAGATTCTAAGGAGGAAAAAGGTATTGGACTTTTCTTATCAGCTAAGCTGCTGGTTAAACAAATCATTGATTTTTCTTCCAAAAGCTGTCATCACACTATTAGCCACAGTATCAACTGGTTAGGCTATGTCATTAAAAATATCTTTTGAGATTTAAGAACCCAGTAACTGAGTAAAATTGTTTGTATTTTATGTTCAAGAGCAATCACTGCATACATCTGTAGATCTACAAGGGGAAGTCTTGTCAAATACTAAATATATCAAGAAAAAACAGCCTCGTAAATATGCCTATATATTTTCCAGCTAGGAATGCTCATAATCTTAGTTAAAATTAGGAAGTCTTCAGACTATAAAATTTGAAGGCAAAGCATGCTTCCCTCTTTACAAAACCAAAAGCATAAAAACTAAAACAGGCTGCCAGAAACTGCAAACAACAGTTAAACACAAGGACTAGTATTCCTTCTGCCAACATTTAAGAAATGGCACCAATTCTATTTCAGCTTTTCTTTGCATAACTAACCTTACTACTTCAACAACAGAGCAGTTGCTTTACCTAGAGCTAACATCCCGGTTAGATGGCTTTAAGGAAATTTTCACTTTCAAAAGTCTAATTCAATGAAAGACACCACAACACAGAACAGCAGAATCCATCTGTACAAATCCCCATGCTTTACTTGCAAAATACAAGTATACCTGCTGATAGCCACTTCTAATATATATGTATTCTTTTTCCACCTAAAACAATGCACCTCAAAATACTTCTAGAGAGCAGTAAGCAGGAAGGAAGAGAAGGCTACGTTTCTTACTAGAGGGTATGGAGATAAAAATGAAGGTTAGTATTCATCCATTAACAGCCTAGGATGAGAATTATGACAATCACACCCTCAAATCTAGTATGAAAAAAATATTGATTTCCTGTCAGATTGCATCATTTTGAGAAGTGGTCCGTGTACATTATGTACTAGTAAACCCTGCTAGGGGCAAAAGCATTTGGAACAAAAAATGAAGGACTGCTGAAAGGACAACAATGAGCAGTAACAGCTTATCTGAATAACAGAAAGAAAAGGCTGCCGTACTTCCACCGCCCGCCCGCCCCCCGCTTGCCTTCGTATGCCTGAAATGCAGTAACATTATTGTTTTACACCTTTACAGTAAGAGAAAAAGAAAATTTCAGCAGTCTCGCCAAGCTGTATTTCTGAGACCTTCAACTATGTTATTTTAAAAAATCACCTCAAGTATCACAGTCAATTTTTATCAGAGTTAGAGTGACATTAACTGGACATGTTTCCCCTTCTGTCTCTCCATGTCTCCAGCTCCAAATGCACCCATAACATCAGGTCAGTGGCTTGAACTTAGTCATTACTGATCTGAGTTACAGATCAGAGCTATATTTCAGTTCAGAAAGAAAGAAGCTTGTAGTGACCAAAACTCCAGTTCCACAAGAGCGGGAGGAGAAAATCAAACACACAGGTTTATAGATTCATAGGCCAGAAGGAAGCATTGCAACCATCAAGTCTGACCTCCTCTGTAACAAAGGCTACTCAGCTCTCCTGAATTAGTTTGTTTTTGAAGTATAACAATCTCTTTAAACAGCATACTGAACCTGGTGAAAACTTTTTAACTTCATGGAATCAAACTGGAAACTGACTGGATACCTCACCTCTGTGAAACAAAGGGAAAACAGAGTTACATTAAGGGTATACAGTTGTCTCCTTTAGTTTCCTTCCAACACTTATCTTTTCCCATCTCCACTTCAAAATGTCATCTTTTCTTTCTTCTTTGTTAACGTTTTAAAACTTTGTCCCAATCGTTCTCACACACATGCCCTCACATCCTGTCTTTCCTGTATTTCTCTGTTTCCAAAGAAGTCATGGGCAAATGAATTACAATTTAAATGCTGCTGTTATGCTTCTACTGAAGACAGCAAAAAATAATTTGAGGCAGTAGCCAAAGATGGTCGAATTTCAAGGGTAAGAGACAAAGCCTTTCTATTTGTCTCTCATGAGACATCACAGGTTTCAACTGCAAGACTGTTTGCATTTACATACCCAATATAAATATATATTTACACAAGTTTTATTTTAATCACTGAAATACAATCCTCCCAATGCACAACCACCAGTTCCTTTAAAAGTAAATAATACTGAAGTGCAGTTGGTTTTGTTCCAACAATTATTTTAGCATCTCTAACTACACATAACTGACTAATGTAGATGTATGAATTAGAAGTGTTCTATCTGATCTAGCTGAAAGGTCTCTAAAGCATGAAAAATTCTATTAATTCATTACGTGAACAGCAATAGCACAAAAAACCCTCTTACCACCAAGTAAGGTACCACTGACGGGCACAGATGCAAAAGGTCCATAACCTAACCAAGCACCTCAAGTATCACATAAGTTATAATTCTGTACATGGACAATTTACAGAAAGAATTATAAGCAGGCAAAGCAAAGATGTCACCTGCATGAAGAAACTTTCCAACTGCAGACAAATAGAGTACATTACTTTGTTTTGCAAGCAGATAAAGATCATTGGTACAGCTACCTAAATAACACTGGAAGGCGGGAAAGTGAAGCAAAGAGAAGACTGCCTTCCAATGGAAGATGAGATTAATCCCAAGCAGAAAAGTACAAGACAGCCTTTTAATGAGAAGTACATTCACTGCCAATTCTACAACTGGCATTTTCCTAAGCTTATGCTGCAACTTACAAAGGTGTATCAGAAGGTACTGACAGGCCAAGGTTTGCAGGTAACACTAACTAATTGAATTTTCTCCCAATCTCTGCATCTTTTTAGATATTACCAAAGGTGCATCTATGTGTTTAAAACAGCATGTAGCCTGCTATTTTTGTCTGGAGGCTTTCGTTAGTTTTCTGCTTCTTATTCCAGTAATATTAGCTATCAAAACCATGGCAGACAAGATCACGTTATTTAAAAGGCTGTGGTTTAGAAGGAAAATCATGAAGTTTAAACATGCCCTTTGGAACATTTTAAAAATCCTATCCTTATATACATACGAAATATAGCAAACTGCCTCACAGATTCCTCCACATCGCTTGTAGCAGGAAAACACACTTCAGTTGTACACACACCGCAAAACACCGTATGTATACAGCGTATGAACAAGGATACTCTTTTTATTTTTTGTCCATCAGGAAGGGCAAAATTACTTTGAGAGAGAAAATAAGTAACCTCAAGTTCTGCTAAAATCTTTCTCACCTATAAATGCAACACTTGACATGATTAAATGTGAAGGATGTTTTAGAATTAATTTAGATAAATACTCTGAAATACGTGTTTATTTAAAGATGAAAAGAAACATGGTAGCAGATAGTTTTCAGGACAATTACACAAATTTAGAAAATTTATTTCCCCAAGTCAACTGTTCTTTGGTTTTGGGGTTTGTTTTTTGGGGGGTTTTTTGCATTAATCAAATTTATTTCCTTAGTTCTGTCAGTCAATATCCTTTTCTAAGAGAATTTAGAAAGCACTGTGATTACTGAAATCACCCAATTAAAAGATAAAACCTAAGCATGTGAAAATATATATGAATATGTAACTACAGTTTTACAATTCAGATATATTTTACTTTTAATTTTATGTATACCTGTATTCCATGTGTGGCTGCCACTTTTATACTACACATGGTGGCAGCATATGATAGATGGTATTTATTATGCACCATGGAACAACTCACTTGTACTCTGCCCTCTAAATCTATCTCTGTCAGTGCCATTTCCTATACCTTCAATACTCTACAGCATCAAATCACCATCACCAACTTTTAAAAAAAATTATTTTCTTCCCAAATGTGAAAAATCTAATGCTTAGACTAGATAACAAGCAATGCAATAATTGCCTTACTTTCTGATAACTTGCAATCCAAAAAAATAGGAACTATTTTTCCCCAGCACTGGCAAAAAGAAAGCTTTTCATTGTATTTTTGTTCACTGATAAGCTACTGAAGTGACTATTAGTAGAAAAAAATTAAATATTTTAAGTGCCATATTTCCAGAAGTCCAGAAGTAGACACATTAGATCTACACATACTTGTTTTACAAGTACAGGAATGTAAAAATACAGAAGTGTTTAACACTAATTCCTATGCAGCCTTTCTCTAAGCCCATTAGAGAAGAGAGAAACAACTAAAGCATACCAGAGTGTGCCCTGTTGGACGCTGTAGTTATAATGCTTTTGAAACAAATGCATGCAAACACTACTTTTGCACATGTGAAAATGGCAAACAGAAGCAGTGGAAGTTAGCTTGCCAACCACACATATGTGCACGCAGCACACACGCAAATATTCATGCGTCAAATGAGACCTAACCTCTGTAGCCGAGTTAAAGATCTTCATACATGTCTTTTCCATATATTGTCTTCACATCACCACAAGTCAATACACAGGTACTATTTTATCATTCTAATCATGCAAGTTCAAGGTTTAAGAAACAGAAATACATTCACTAGTATTCTTTATATACTTGAAATGGATGCATGCCTGCAGGGATACGACCTGATTGG
>NW_010312575.1:0-1614 GCF_000700745.2 Antrostomus carolinensis
TATATATATAAAGAAAATTAAAGGAGTGTTCTGATCCCATGCAAAAAATAATTCCAATTTAAAATTAGTGGACTTCTAAAGAGCTCTATCCAATAATATCCTATTTATCTCTCCAAATATAGTTTCTAAAGGACTCAGATACTTGAAATAAAAGTGGATTTCAGTGGCATTGGAAAAGAGCGTCCTTTTGGTTATGAAACCAGTTCACATTTTATTATTTTAAAGATTTTACTAAAGCTTATTTAATGATAGTTTACTGTGGAATCATCATGTCATTAAACTGTCACCAATTTTAACTTCATAGAAAAGCCACAATAACATAACTTTAAATCATGGTGTTAGTTCTTACATATTTTTCTTTACTAATAGTATGAATTTAATTAGTAAAGGAGATACTATAAGTAATTAATCATTTAAATATGAACACTGTAGAGGTTCATTTAGGAACAGAAAAATCCTGTACCATTCTTTAGATGTTGATCATGTGTTGGAGATTATGAGAGGTCTGCAAGTTCCATGCAAGGATAAGAATTAACACATTTTAAAATACATTCAAAGAGGTATAATAGAAATAATACAGTTGTGCCTGCTTTTGTCCCCTGTAACAAGCCACACTGATAAGACTTGACTGGAGCCATGATGTTGAATAGAACATTTGATTTTCAAATAGTGATCAGGAATAAGAACTTTCTAATTCTGTGTTCATAAATTCTGTCTTCATTCCAAGAGGCATTTTTTTGCCAGTCCAGGCTCTAAGCAGAGGCTCCTATGCTTCACTAGTCCTTTCATTTTTCTTTTCTGTGAGGATGATGATGTGACTGGTGATTACTAATGTCATTTAATTGCTCCTCTCTGCTTCCTAACCACTTGAACATGTGGCCAGGAGGGGGAAAAGTTTGTTACATGCTCTGGTTGGAGAGGATCTGAATCCCAGCACTCAGCGTGCTGACCAGGAACCCAGTTATTCTGCGGGGTTTGGAAGTACCTTTTGCTTTTATACTGAAACTAGTTTAATTCAGTAGATAGTTTGTGCGTACGTCAAGGGCAGGAGATTGTTTCCAGCCCAAAGTGCTTGTTTGTTTACATCTTTTGTTCTTATATTTTCTTTTTTATATGTGTTGTGTTCATAATTTTTGGTTTTTTTAAAAGGAAAAAAACTATAGTGTTTTTACAGACTTTTAAATGCTCTGATTAATAAAATTAATATTATGCTCTAGCTTTTGGAAGAATCTTTAAAATCCGTATTCAGTGTGATAAGAGAAATCACAAATTCTCTGTTCACCTCTTTTTTCCTTGGGCTTTGTGGAAAAATATGCTTACATTACTTTTCACTCTACTTTAAGACAATAATTGTTATCCAATCTTCAGGTGCCTGAGGACTGGAGGAAAGCAAGTGTCACTCCAGTCTTCAAAAAGGACAAGAAGGGAGAGCCTGGGTAACTATAGACTGGTCTGCCTCACCTCCATCCCTGGAAAGGTGGTGGAACAAATTATCCTCAGTGCAATCTCTGGGCATATCAAGGATAAGAGGGTCATTAGAAGCAGTCAACATGGTTTTACCAAGGGGAAGTCATGTTTAACGTACCTGATAACCTTTTATGAGGACATAACCAG
>NW_010312576.1:0-3031 GCF_000700745.2 Antrostomus carolinensis
CCGGAGCCGGGTCTCGCAGGGGAAGCCGTGCTCCACAGAGCGGGTCGGAAAGCGGCTCCTGAAGATTTGGCCACACTTGTGCTTTCAGGTTTGCTGCGTTCATATGTGAATATCAACACGCTCCGATAGCGGTTTGCTTTCAAGCCCATTGCACGAAAAAGGTCTTTTAAAAGTCGGTAACATAAGCTTCACATGGCGTAGCTGTTCTTTCTTGCTTTAGCAACTAACCGTGGCTGCCACAAGTTGCTAGGTGATGGGGCCAGGTCAGTGATCTCCCCGTTCCTCCGCAGAACGCTGTCACCGACGGGAAGGTGTGTGCCCAGGGGCTGGCAGCTGGCCAGGGTGTGCCTGGGTGCACCTGAGATGGCAGCAGGATCCGGTTGCATAAGAATCCAGGTCTGTATCGTTAACGTGGGTTGAGTTTCTTCAGAAAAAGGGTAAAAACAATGGAGATACAGAATTGCTCCCCCACCGGTACAGTCGTCTCAGTCACTATACTTACACGGTGGTTTTTGTGCGATAGGTGTTATTGATGGCTTCATTTTGTTTTACCCAGCACAGCTTGTGGTCAAGTAGAGTTGTTTAAGCTGAGAGGATGACCACTTCAGTCACAGGCAAACAGCTTCCAAACACTCGGCAGGCTTCCGTGTCAGTATTTTTGTATCATAAATGTAAAAAGTCTAAGTCACTTGACACGGAAAATTCTGAGCTAGAAATACAAAATTATTGCTTGATGAGTGAAGTGATGCAAATAAGTGATAGTGATAATAAAATAACATGTTTACTTAAAAGACCTTTTACTTAAACAGTCAAAAAGAGGTTCTGTCCTCCCGTCTTGCTAGATGTGAAACAGGAACATTTCTATGTACAGTAGAATACAGTACACACAGTACCAATCTATAGCCACATCATGGAATTTCCTGATTGATTGTCACTTTGATGCAGAGCATAGACATAAGAATTTCCCAGTAAGGGTTTCCACAGGAGAGAGAGAAATTCTACTCCTTCAGCTCTGAAACAGAAATTTGTTAGTAATATTTTGATGGATGTTATTGCAGTGGGTATCAGATAGATGGATATATTGAGTGATGCATTTTGTCACAAAATTGTTTCAGAGTTGCCAGCAGTGGCTATGTAACTTGGCATATGTCATTTATTTTATTGACTAGAGTGTAAAACTAGCTATAAAAATACAACATTGAACTACTACACACATATATGGCTTAAATTTGAATCTTCAGCTGACTGTAATATGGTCCCTATGGACATGAACCTGCTTTTATGGAGCAAAAATATACTGTATCTCTATGTCTTGTTACACATCTCACATTAAAGTAAAATTTATTTTATGTGATGCAGTGTTATTACTGCTTTATTTGTTTGTATTATACCTACTGATTTACTGTATTAACTGTAATAACTGAGTATTTATTGACACATGGTTCTCCGGTATTCTGCTTTTATTAGTGTTCTTAATACTGCTTCAGAAGGTTTTATTCTATGCTGTAAACATAGAGAAGGACATTAGAAGATCAATACAATAACAATTTGCACAATCCTGTCAGAGACATGAGTGAGGTCCATGGTACATGAAAACTTAAGATGTAATTTTTGTGTGTAGGAACATTGAGTGGTGCCATACACATCACTGTCGCTGCATAACTAAAAGCAGGTGCCATGTCTTCAGTTCAGTGGTATTAATTTTGTTTTAATTGTTTAGACTGTTAGGTGCACTTTTGTAAGACTCTAAATTCCACTTTGATGAGCGTAAGAAAACCTACAGAATAATAGCTTAAATATATAGGAACATTTGTAGAAGAATATCAAAATGGAATTTCAAAAGATAGATGTGTCATGTTTAATTGAATCTCCAGCAGCAGGGTGCTGCGGGAGCAGAAGCATGACTCACACACAGTTGTGGCAGACGACTGGGCCCCAGTACTTGCTCTGAAAAGAATACTTAAAACATCCTCCATCTTCTTTAAATATTATTTTCTTCAGTAAAAAGATTACTGCAGAATAAGTAGATCACATCTTTGAATAAGTCACAATATTGCAATTTACTTACTGTTGTAAGAAAAGGGAATTCCATTGAGTATACATTGCTCTTTGCTGTATTCCATCCTGCAGTGGAATTTATACAGAGAAGTTCTTAAACAATTGTAGCTTACTTTGGAATAAGATATTTTCAAAAAAACTCGTTTCTCATTCCTGTTTTCAATCTAACCATCCAAAAGTGAATCTTCTATGGATCAGACAACACGAAATCAAACGAGCTCTCATCAGAGCAACAACTGCAAAACCGTAAATGTCTCCAAAGCTACAATAATCAATGCCCTCTTCAACACACTTATCAATCATTCCAGAAGGTCACATGTTTCATCAGGTCCAGTAAGTGCTGCCGTAGGAAGTACATGCATGAAGCTAAACTAACTTGCTTCCCGTGTTGCATTAGCACCAGTTGTGCATGATGATGTTCTGCTGACAGAATCAGGGCATTGATCTGTTGGAGGAAAGTAACGGTGCTTTTTTGAATAGAAGAGGGAGAAGTTTGATGATCTTTCATCTGGGTCACTTCTGGAATCCATCTGAAAAAGTGACACCACTAACCATTGTCTTTATAATTGTGGACATAGGGTGCTGTGAGACAACAGGCAGGAAGGAATGCCAGAAGATCTGTAGGGAAGCAAAAGTATCTTAAGCTACTGTACTCACCAAGTGTAGGACTTGAGCATGACGCTTGAGAATCGTCACTGAAGCTGTGTCAAAGGTTCCACTATCCAAGGAGGTAGAAAGTAGTATTCTGCTTAAATCATAGAATTATAGAATAGCTTGGTTGGAAAAGACCATTACAATCATCTAGTCCAACTGTAAACCCAGCGTTGCTAAGGTCACCACTAAACCATGTCCCCAAGTACCACATCTTCACATCATTTAAATACCTCCAGGGATGGTGACTCTACCACTTCCCTGGGCAGCCTGCTGTAATGCTTGACAACACTTTCAGTGAAGAATATTTTCCTAATATCCA
>NW_010312577.1:0-1676 GCF_000700745.2 Antrostomus carolinensis
AAAAAATGCAAGTCTCTGAATAATAGTACAGGTAGATTATTGAAGATAGTTGACTACACAATGACATAACTGTTCAAAGGAAATACATAGCCAGCCTGAGATAATTTCTGAAGCAGTATGCTATTTCTGCCAGGAAACACAAGAAGGAATGCAGGCATATGCCTGAAAAGGCTGGATCTTTTCTGAGCTGAGAAAGAAGGCAATGAGCCAGAGAGACCCAACAGTTTCACTACATCTGCAGTAGAATGGAGTTCTGCAAAGTCACTAACATCACCAGTGTAAAAACAGGAGGCTCTCTTAAGATACAAGTTTGGGTGAGATCTAAGGACAACCAATTCTCACCAAAAAAAAAAAAAAAAAAAAAAGGCAAAACCAAAATAAAACCAACAAAAAAACCCCACAACCAAAAAAACCCCCACCATATTTACAGGAGACTCTCTTAACCTTCTCTTTAGTTTTCTAGGTGATGATCACCAGAAGGGTGTTTTTCACCAAACAAGAGCAAAGGCTACAGTCTTTTAAGGGACATCACCAGTCTAGGCACTAATAATGTAAGAGAGGCATTTGGTAGCTAATACGACCTTTCAGTGAATTCCTTTTAGAAACCTTATGGCTAGTATGAACAGATTATGTCAGCCATAAATTAATCAGATGAGCCATTTTTTTCCCTCAAAGCACTAAAATAAAACAGACCTATAACTGCACTGGTTAAAGAGTGAAGTTCCCTAACGGAAACTTAAGACAAGAAAGATGAAAAGGACTGATGACCAGTCATACTAAAACAAGCTCTTCCAAACTTCCCATGTTCATCGGAATTACTGCCTCTGTTTTGTGGTGCTAGTCTGTTTTTTGCATCCAACAGCAAAGATATCCCTTTCAATGACAGCTGGTCCAGGCAGAAGACAGAAATATTATTCTGAAATATCAAAACTCATCATGAGTTTGAAGACCCAAATTAGAGTAATCTATCCCACCCCAAAGTGAGATTATGTTGGCATATACAGTGTGTTTTCCAAAGTACAGAAGAAACCAACAGAAGACTAGGTCATGGAGTCAAGAAAATAATTTTGTTATTTTCTCCAGAAGCAGAAGTATTTTTCTGCTGCTGTAACACTGCAAATAGACTGACTGCAAGAAATCTCTACCAGAAAAATACTGTAGTTTGTTTAAGACCAGGATAACTCTATGAGGTTGGTTCTCCAAGCCGAAGAGAATTCTGGTACCCAGTGAAGGTGGTTGACAAAACTGTATGAACAAAATTTCCAGAAATTCCAAGGAGAGATCCAATATTGAAATGGCACAAAGTACTATATAAAATTCCTTCAGTCAGAGAATGATAGTCAGGGAAGATGAAGGAGTTTTGAGCAACAGAGAATCATAGAATCACAGAATGGTTTGGGTGGGAAGGGACCTTAAAGATCATCTAGTTCCAACCCCCCTGCCATCAGCAGGGACACCTTCCACTAGACCAGGTTGCTCAAAGCCTCATCCAGCCTGGCCTTGAACACCTCCAGGGAGGGGGCATCCACAGCTTCTCTGGGCAACCTGTTCCAGTGTCTGACCACCCTCACAGTGAAGAACTTCTTCCTAATATCTCATCTAAACCTACCCTCTGCCAACTTAAACCCATTTCCCCTTCTTCTAGCACTCCCTGCCCTTGTGAAAAGTCCCTCCCC
>NW_010312578.1:0-8092 GCF_000700745.2 Antrostomus carolinensis
ACCCAAACCACTCTATGATTCTATGATTCTAGGACTGGGCTGCACACCCCAGCAGGGATGTGGGATGGAGAGAGGTGTGGGGTTATCCCAGTGCCGGAGCTGGGATGGAGGTGATGGGGCTGCTGGAGCCCCTTGGACAACCAGCTCCTGCAGCTGAGAGGGGCTGGGGGCAGCAGGAGCCAGCAGGGTTTCCAGGTGTCCTATCCCATGGCCATGTGTCCTCCTAGGTGCCACCATCAGCTGCAGTGTCTGGTCTGGAAGGTGCTCAGAGTGCAAACCGCAGATGTTGGCATTTGCTCTCACACAATGTGTTTGCCAGGCAGAGCTCAGACATGCCATTTTCATTCTATGATATCAACATTTAGCTCTAGCGTTAGCAATGTCAACCCTCATTATTTTCAAGAAGTCTTGAGGGCTGCAGGGATAAATCAATATAACCAACATGTTCATAAACTCTGAATCATGTTCCTAACAGCATTATGGCTTTAATTTGAATCTCAGAAAGAGGGAGTTTGGGTCAGGTGCCCCCCTCCCTTTTTCTTTCACTTATTAATCTTCACTGTCTGTCTGTCCTCATCCCCCACATCCCACAGAGGATGCTGTGGGGTGGGGGGAAGAGGGAGAGGAGCTCAAAGCTGGGATGGCTCCATGGTTTTCAGCAGCAAAAAGAGATGACCTGTCAGTGCCACCCTTGGGCAGGCACATCCAGGGGACCACCAGACAACCATCAGCACAGATGGTGGCACCTAGATGGGCTGCACAGGGGTTGCAAGGCACCTTGCACCCCCAGCCCACCCTCTGCCCAAACCCCAGCCCATGTGACAGTCACCTACCTCCATCCCAAGGCCAAATTTGGGGCCATGATGCTCTTTTCCCCGTCACTTGGGCCACCTCCTCCTCCTCCCCGGGCTGTGGTGACGGGGCTGTCGCGTCTCTCCCGCCTGCGACGCAGATGGCCCAGCATATGGGCAGCCTCCCCTCGCACTCGCACCTTGTAAGCAGATTCTGTCAGGTTTAAAGAGGAAAAGCTTAATTAAGCAGTTGTGTGTGTACAATTACGTCCTTAATTATCTCCATGTTTCACTTCTTTGTTGTTTCACGTTTGCATGAAGTTTGGTAACAACCAGAGGTGACCGTTCCCTGAAGCAGGAGCTTTTCTTTCTCTTTGTTTTCTCTTTTTCTCTCCTTCTTGCCTCATTTTAGGGATTTTTTTTTTCTGGACTGATCTGAGCAGCAGAAAGAGCCTCTGGCCAGGCAAGACCCCGTGAGCCCCAAGCTGTCCTCGTTAGAAAGCCAGGCTGAGTTTCACCATCCTCAGCTCCTACTTCGATACTCAAATCAGAAGCAGGTTTCCAGCAGTTCTGTGTACACAAAGTTCAAATTTAGCTGGTAAAAAAAGCTGGTTTGGCTAATTTTTATTATTTCATGTTTGTGTTTCTGCAACAGCAACACCCCAGCCCAGCCCCAGCACAGAGCTGGCTAGAAAACATCAGTCCTCACCCCAAACACCCCACCGAGTATAAACAGACCCCACGAGAGCATCATCAAGGATGATGTTTAATTGCACCCACACCCAGGGACTTGCACCCAAGGGACAGCCCCACCTAATTAATTCCTGCAATTACTCCATTCCATCCCATGCAGCGAGTCAGGCATTGTCCCCATGGATGTCCCATGTCCCCTCGCTGTCTCCTCACTCCCGGGCAGGGTTTAGAGTCACCTGCAGAGCTCAGGGACAAGAGGTAGCAAAAGCAACCGACTTAATTTGTGGCGGTGCTTTTATTTTATGTGAGGAGCACTAAACAGTCATAAACATCCAGAGTTAGAAATTGGAGCTGGGGGTCCTTTTATTGTTTATAAGTCCTCAAAATTTTCCCAAGTTTATGAAGCTTCTATTAAAAATAACCCCAAACTCTTGCTCCTCTAATTTTATACATGGATATAGTTATATCACCATCAGTTAATTTTTATTTACCTTGTAGTGAAACTCATCTTCATCCTTAATTCCCAAGCTCATATTTGCTTTGAAATCAGAATTGGACCTAACAATCAGCCGTATAGTTAATGTGCCATTAAATTCTCAGTTCTGCTCTCACATCTTTCAAACCAGTCAGCTTAAAATACAGCAGTGATCCCACTTTTCCTGGAGTACCAGTAGGCTGGGCAGCAAAAATGAATCTTCACATGGCTGAAAAGATGTCAAGTGCTGGGAATGAGCTCAGAGAGAGGAACAGAAATGGTTGGGGGGGGTTGTAAAGCAGGACCTGTGGGTAGGGATGGAGAGTGCTGGGGTTAAGCGGTTTGAAGAAGATATAGGGGAGACACGATCACAATTTTCAAAGGTGGAAGAGTGCTGCAGGAAAGGGAAGGTGTGAGCTGTTCCTTGGGTGCACAGAAAGGAATAATGGGTGTCAGAGATGGAGAAAGCGAGGCTGGGCTGGAGGAGAAGGTCTGCAGAGAGTGAAGCAGCAGAAATCTGGGGTCTTTGGGAAGAAGAAGTGCTGAGCAAAACTCAACCTCATCACATCCCTCCGACTCCCGAGAAGGGGCTGCATCCAAGTCTGGAGCTGCAAATGGGGTTGTGGAGTTGACCATCACTGTCACCAGCTGGGGGAAAGGAGAAGAAAATGGGGACAAACCAGTTTTCCCTATTGCCAAGTTTCCATGAAAGTACTTTGAGGTGCATCAGGGAACCCCCCCCCACATTTCTTCACAGCATGGTGGGACGTCAGCCTGTCCCCCTGTCCGCTGCTGTGCTGGATGTGACATTTCCAACGAGTGCTTGGGGCAGCTCCTCTCCCCATCCCTGTCACCACAGGGAGGAACAGCAGCGATGGAGGCTGAGGAATGGGGCTTGGGGACTCTGGTGAGTGGCGCCTTGATGTTGGTGAAGAGAAGATTAGGAGACAAGAGGATCAGAGCCTGTAATTAAACACCCGGGGAGGAGGTCTGTGATGCTGGAGAAGCCTTTCATCCAGCAGTCAAAGCATAACTTCTCAAGGGATGCAGGGAAGGCATCGGTGCTCAAAGGCTTTCACTGATGTCTCAGTGTCTCAGCCCAACCTGACTCTGATTATGGGATGTAGCAGGGAGAGGAGCTGTGCGAGGGTCTGGCAGCATCAAGAGCAGCACAGCAAAGTACCCTCTGCTTCTACCTAGCCCTCAACATCACCACGCAAGGGATGCAGGAGATGCTCATGGCTGGAGCACAGGGTGGCCAAAAGCATCTGCACTCCAAAACCACATCCCTGAGGACACCAAGGAGTTGAATTCAGGGAAAGCAAGGTTTGTGTGATCTGTCACCTCACCTTGGCTCCAACACTTACCACCGACCTGCCCAGGCATCGTCACGCTCTTTGGCCGAGCACACTGAGGAAATTAAACCAGGCAGCACCGGCAGCGAAAAGCAAACACAATATTTTAAAGTCCTTCCCAGCGTAACAATCTGGGGTGCTATTAATAACACTTGTAAGAAGTTGTTCTCGAACAGATATGATTTTTATCTTGACTGTGTCTCTTTAAATCATTTTTATCCCCATGAAGTTTGCAAGAAGCATATTTCCTGTGCGCTATTTATCTTGCCAAATATCCACCACCCCTGTTTATTACTCACTCCCTCTTCAACTGTTACCAACGGGACTGGTCCCCACCCTCCACTTCAGCACTGGTTCCCAGCTCCTGATGTTTCTCTTCCTCCCTCCACTCCACCTGATGGTTTTAAACACTTGAGAGAAGAGGGATCATCAGGGATCATGGCTTGGAAGGTGGGACACAGCCCCTTTTTCTGCCCAGCAGCCCCCCCGGGCACACCATGCTGGCCGGTATCAGATGCGAGAGGGAGGAATGGGCAGAGCAGAAGGTGGAGCAGCCCCAGGCAAAAGCAATGGGTTGCAGCACATAATTTAATTGGAGCGAGAAAGGAGGAGGGAAGAAGGAGCACCACGCTGAACAAAAAAGCAGATGAGAGCCGGGAGTAATAAAATATTCCAAAACTAGATTAAGAAATTACAAGTGGGGAAGGCAGCACGCCGGCTGGGCACACGGTCCCGCTGCAGCTGGGACCAGAGCGTGCACCTCCCCATGGTATTGCGGGTTTTTTATCGGATGAGGCAGCTTGCCATCCTGCTGTGCAAATGAATCTGCTTTTGGTGGATGATTAAAGCCAAGCACTCCCGCTCCCCTTGTTTCTCAAAGCTTCAGAGGCCTTTTGAAAGGAACACCTGTTACCAGGACCTGGTTAATGACTCATTTGGGGAATACTCGAGGCTCTTCTGTGCTTAATAGGTTTTGCATGAGCAGAGGAGTGGATCCAGGGGAGACCAGGGTGCTGGGAAGCAGCGGGGTTTGTCGATCCCTACAAGGATTTGCTGCTGGAAGCGACTGCCATCAGCCCCAACCCTGCTCTGCCTTGGAGGGACGGGGACCATGTCACACAGAGGAGCTTTCACTGGAGCCCCGGGGAGTGTTCCTGGAGCTGCTTTGCTGATGGGTCTGGGAAAGGCTGGAAATTTCCAGGTGTGGATGAAGCCCAGGCTCACAGGCAGCCCAAGCGGGAGGATCGGCCCCGGCTGGCAGCTGACAGCTCCTGACCTTTGCAGCACTCAGCTGAAGCGGTAAAAATGAGATTCGTTATCTTCTTCCTCATACAAAATTTTTGGTGAAAGATGTGATTCTGCTGAGTGTCTGCATTGCCAGGAACAAGCGACCTGCTGGTCCCTGTGCTGGGGTAGCGAGAGAATTTGGGGTGATGATGCAGTTGTAGGGTGCAGGGTCCATCTCATCCCACTTGTCCTGCTCAAAACCCATCCATCAAGATGCTCGTCCATCAGCAGGTGACATCGCTGCATGGACAGCCTGCAAGTGGCAGGCAGCACTGGAGGAAGAGGTCCAGTGTCCATCACTGTGCAGAGGGCATCGGTACTGGTGGACTCAGCAGAACTTTGCAGGATGGTGCCTTGAAACCCCACCATCAAGAGCTGCCTGCAGCTGGGAAGCTGCAGAGCCCGTGTCCCCACCATGCAAGGAGCCACAAGCCACTATGCTGCAGCCACATCCTTTAGGAAGGACAAGGAAGCACTCGAGAGATGGAAGAGAGCAAGAAGAGGGAACCACCTCCCTAGAAAATGTGTCCTGGGGGTGTGGAGGGCCAAGCAGGGGCTCTGCCCGCCAGCTCCGAGTAGATGCTTCTGCACATGAAACGGGAATGGCTTCTTTTGTAGGAAGTTTTTCCTTCCCAAGGTGTGGGCAGAAGGCATCTCCCTGCTGTCAGCAGCGCTGCCAGTGCCTGGCAGTGGGTAATTAAAGCCTTTTATTCAGTGCCTGGAGGCACAGAGGCATCAAGGGCTCCTATCAAAGAAGAAACCCAGCGGGTTGGCTTTATGCAGAGGGGAGGGAAGAGATGCCAAGGCTGCCTGTACCTCTTTAAAGAAAGTTTTGGTTTCATTCTCTTCTCCTAACTCTTTTAATCCACCTTATGAAAAAAATAATCCACATTTATACATCTCTCTGCAGTGTTCAGTCAGGTAGAGGCCATCTCCTCCTGCTGCAGTTGGGGTCAGTGGCTCTGTCACCCGACAACCGTCCTCACCCTCCACTCTTGTGCTGGATCAGGGTCTGGGGTCAAAGACCTCATGGCTTTTATGTAATAAAGCAAAACTCTCCTACTCACCCCAAAGATGCACCTGCGATCCAGGGGTTCCTCTGATGGGCTCTGCTGTGGCATCTGGAGACACTTGGACACCAACTGTACCATGCAAAGGACAACAGCAGCCACTCAAGATGGACAGGAGGATCTGTGTCTGGGGATGGGAAGGACAAACAGCCCCCTAAAAGCATCAGCAGAAGTCCTGGCTGCAGCCCTGTAACACACAATGCTGAGGCCACACACAACTCAGTGCATTGTGTGGGCAGATACCTGCTCTGCTAGTGTCCCCAGCCCAGGTGTGGATGTCCCCACCCACAGGGTGACTCTGCCAAGTCAGGGCTCAGCACCCTTGTCTTTTAGGGAGCAGGAGGAGCATGGAGGAGATGTGGACACAGCTCCAAGGTGGAGTGAAATTTCCAGCTCTCGGGTGTAAGGAAGAATCATAATGTCATTTATCATCTTTAAAGATACGCAGAGTTGGCGAGAGAATGAATTCTTCTTCATAACCCAGTTCCCAGGATATTTTTACTGTGCATCATAAATTATAATACCTTTTTATTTTTGCTTTATAGCCTGTCCCTCACCAATTCCACTGATCTACATCCCCATTCCCCCTCCCTCCCAGTGCTTTAGGAACTATCCCTGCCTGTCTCTCTCCTCTTTCCATCAGCTCCCCAGTCTCTCCCCTTCCACCATCTCTTTTTCTTCTTGTCCACCCATGCTCTGGAGAGCTGTGAGCTTCGCCAACCTAGTGAGGAGCAAACCATTGGCACTTCTGGGCAGAGCCTTGGACAAGCATAACCCATGGCCACAGCTCCAACCCACCACACGAGCCCCCATGCAGCAGGAAGGAGACCACTGCAAGCTCCCAGTCGTGCCACACCAGCCTGGCAGCTCTCTTGGGACCTCCCCAGGTTGCTGAACCAGCCTTGAACATGCCCTACCCCAACACACCTTGTTTTGCAGCACAATTCCAGATGTTTGCAAGACTGGGATGGCTCTGAGCTTGCTGAGCTTGGCCCTGCTTTGATGCAGCCTTCTCTCTGACGTTCACAGTTTGAGTCCTGTTCAGTTTCCTGCACCAGTAAGAGCTCGGCAGAGGCAGTGGTGTGAGCCAGGGTGGGGATTTCAGCTCCGTTTGCATCTGAAATTCAAAAAGGAGCTGCCCAATGCAGGTGAATTAACATAAAACTGAGCAGCTCCTGCCTGAGCCAGCTCAAGGGATCCCAAACCCTCAGTATGAACCTGCAGCCCACCCAGGACAGCCTTCCACAGCACTGATAGCTGCTTACAGCTACGGTGATGCCTGGGAGATCCAACTCCTGGGCTGGTCATCACCATGTCCGTGGGGCAGCGATCTCAGCAGCCTCACTCCCTGAAAGGAGGGTGGAGAGAGGTGGGGGTGGGTCTGTTCAACCAAGGAACAAGGGACAGGACAAGAGGAAATGGCCTCAAGTTGTGGCCAGGGCAGTTGAGATGGGATGTGAGGAAGAATTTCTTTGCTGAAAGGGTTCTGAGGCATTGGAAGGGGTTGCCCAGGGCAGTGGTGGAGTCCCCATCCCTGGAGGGATTGAAGAGTCGTGTAGACACAGTGCTGAGGGACATGGGTTAGTCATAGGGGACTGGTCAGTGTTGGGTTCATGATGGGACTTGATGATCTTAAAGGACTTTTCCAATCAAGACTTCTGTTCCCACCGCTGGACAGGACCAGCCCAAGCCGGAAGGTGCTCAGGGGTACATCCCCCAGCTTCTTTCGTTGCAAAACTCTCTCCTGTTAAAGAAAGGACTGATGGAAATCACACCGTGTGCACAACCCTGGAAAGAGAGGGGCTACGGGAAAACAAAGAGACTTTTTTAGTGGCTTCAGCATCTCCCCAGTAATTACAGCCCAACACTGCACCACGGTGGAAAATCAGATAAAGTAAAGCAGAAGACAGAGGGAGGAGAGGTGAACGTTTATCCCGGAGAAATATGGAGATTTGCTGCGATGAGGCTGGCTAAGAACATTACATTTGGCATGCTAAGCCGGAGAGTTTCAGCAGGTTTATTCAGGGCTCAGGCGTTAGGCTCCCTATCAGGAGAGAGGCTTTAAGCGTGTCGGGGATTTACAGGCAACAAGAGAAGAAAACAGCCGGTTCCTTGGGAATAGCCAGCAAGGCTGGTGTCTCAGACAGAACTGTGTTTTCTTTACACTATAAGATGTTCAGGGGCAGCAACTTCCTTTCCAAGACTGATACAGGTTTCTAGGACTAATGCAAAAAACCCCAATCACAGTCATTCACATTTTCCATCATTTTTCATAGAAATTTATAGCCTGACCTAAGCGGGAAGTGCCCCTTGCACAGGCTCACATGGATGCACCCTCCATGCCCTTAAAATCAGCGTGTGGGATGGGCAGGGAGGAATAAGAACTGCTAAATCATAGAACCATCAAATGGTTTGGGTTGG
>NW_010312579.1:0-17134 GCF_000700745.2 Antrostomus carolinensis
CCTCTCTGCCCCGGGGGTCAGCGCCGCCGCCGCGCTCCCTCCGCTGACCTCCCCCAGGAGGGAGCTGCTGCTCCTCGGGGCGCGTTCGGGCTCTTCCCGCTGCCGAGATGTTTGTTTGGCTGGGTCCGTCCCGCACGCTCCGGCGCCTTTTTTGCTATAGATACTGTAAGTCTCTGCTAGCAATAGGAAGGATGCTACGTTGGGGGGAAAAAGTTTTAGTGTCGTTGTAGAAAGAGAAACTGGGATTGTGCAGGAGGAAAACAAGTTTTAGAGGCTTCACCGTGCTCTGAAATGAATGAAGGTTTGTGTTTTCCTTTAGGGGACAATTGTAATGAATCTTAAAATTGTTTTTTAAAAAAGTTGAACAATGTGCAGTCCTACTGAATGCATGAAAAGCTCAACCAGTAAGGGATCCTGATTTACTGTAAGCAAGCGAAGACTTTCACTTTATTTCAAACTAGACTATTTTTTTTTTTTTAATTTGAAGTTCAAATTTGTGTTAGAAAGGGAAAGGTTGTACTAAGTAATAGTAAAAGGCAAACTGCGGTATCATTCTAGGCTTTGCCTGCAAAGTGTATGTTCTTCATGCCTGGTTTAGAGACTTTGTTTTTAGCAAGTATTTAACAAGATAGTATCTGCAAAAGACTTATGATGTAGATGAAAAGACAGGATGAAAGCACAGGAGCGTGAGAAGCCAGTGGCATCTTTTCACGTAACAGTGTAAAATTCATTCAAACTGGTGCAGCATATAAGCGCACCTCCCTGTGGAAGCAGAAGCTGTGTTATTCTTTTAATTTTACTAAAGTTGCCAAGCCAGGCATGTGAATTCCACTACTAAAATGAAGTTTAAAAAAAACTTTCCCTGAGCTTTAAGGATTTGGTAAGGTGGTATGAAGCCATTCACCCCTGTCTCACTATTAGCTATAGAAAGTAGTTGAACAACTGACAGCTGCTTCACCATCCCTGTTCAGTTCTTCAGGTCCTGGTATCTGTCTGTGCTGCGAAACCAAACTGGCCACCACAGTCAGGAGCTCTCCTGGCAGTGCCAGAAAGGAACAGGACAGAAAACCAAACTGCTTTAAAGCCAGGGTCCTGTCTTAAGTTGTGTGCAGCAGCAGCACTGTTGTCTCTGTCTGGAGCCCATTGCACAGTCGTGGTCTCAGTAAGACCCTCCCCCCCCCCTTTTTTTTTTAAAGTCAAGATGGTATTCAGTTTGTTGGCATTGAGATGAATAACAAATTCCGGGTGCTGGTACATAAATTTTTTCTGAATAGTAGTTACATGAGCTGTCTGTTGATGGATGTATTAGATGTCAAAATACACATTTTAATATCTTCTAGGTTTAAGTGAGATTGTCAATCTATAATCAAGTTGGTTAAAATAGAAAAAAATGCATGCAGATTCAAGTATTGTACCTCTTTTCATTTAAGTGATTTACCAATTTTGTTAACGTTTTAAAAATAATTTTCTTGCTTAAGCATTTTATGTGCCCTGGGTGGCGTGTTAAGACTCACACAACCTCTCCCTGTTGATCCCTGTCCTGGAAGCTTTCGCATAGAGTCTAGTCCAGAAGAATGAGACTTCTCATCAGCTTCCAGAATTTGGGCAAGCAAGACAAAACTCACTACTGAAAAAAAGAAAAGGCCAGAGTTCATTATAAAAACTCTTGGTCAATAGGCAGTTGTAGTAGGAGGCCAAGATACATTTACAAGCCTTGCTGAAAATGTGATCACATTTGTAACACAACCCAGAATGTGTACCACATGTGTAACGCAAACTGGAAAAATAACCTGATATTTTTCCAGCTTTACTAATCTTTTCCATTTCTACTATCTTGGCATTATTTGTGTCAATAAAAGATGATGAAAAAATAGTTTGAAGTGGCATGAAGGTTTCTTCAGAATTACAAATATATCTTGTCCTTCAGAGTCATCTGTCATTAGCCCAGTGTCCTGGGCAGGACAATTTAATTTCTTCTGTGTGTGTAATTGATGAGAAATTGCTGAGGTATTACCATCGCTATTGAACCTGGTCATCACCCAAGGGGGAAAATTTGTTTGGTAGGGTTTTTTTGAGAAAGGTAATCAGGAGGTGAATATAGTTTTCTTACGTTCACTATTAAAAGGAGTGTCCCAACCATCTGACTTCATTTTGTGCTAAAAAATGTGTGTCAATCCTAATCCTAATCCTAGTCATTTCTATTGTGTCAGAAGCTGCACCATATAAGGAAAAGGCATAAATATAATTAGGGCAAAAGTATGAGAGGAAAAAACAACAAAAAAAGCAATGGAAAACATTTCTTATAACTGAGGTCAGCACTAGGAGGCACAGAGCAATTGTTAGCTCTTTATCTGAGGACTCTTAACCTAAGACAATTAATTGGTATTGCATGTGTTTCTCCAAACTAACTTTGAACTGTATTCAGAGCAGGACAGGTATGCCATATGGAAATATCTTTAAGAAAATGTGTTCCAGATAACTTTGGGAAGTCAGTGAGTAGTTGGGAAGCCTTAGCAAAGGCGTAGCAGCTCCCGTGCCCACTGAGTTCTTAAAAAGACTGAGGCACAGGTATATTTGCCTGCTGCTGCATCATACAACACTCAGGACTTCAACCTGCTTCTGTGCCCTTGTGCCTGCAGGAACTCGAGAGGAGCTTGGAGTCACTGCCTTCCCCTCTAAAAGACACTGCTAGTCAGCTACCTCACAGCAAAATCAAAAACTATACGCACACATTTTTCCTTCTTCCATTTGCATGCTCTGGCCAAAGGTTCAAGGGGAGATAGGCAAGGAGGGGAAACATCAGGGTTTGGAGAGAGTAGATATATGGAACATTCAAGAGGATTTTCGAGGAGGCCACTACCAGAGGTTCAAACAGGGGCAACAAGGATAACCAAATATATGGAATGGTTTAAGTGCCTGAAATAACCAAGTAAGCTAGGACTCTTTGGTCTCTAATAGAAACAATTTAGGGCATAACAGATGTCTACAAGCTTTGAGTGACATGGAGGTGGTGGATAGAGATCAGCTGTTTCTTCCAGTCACAGGAAATAGGAAGCATAAAACGAATCTAGTAGGAACTAGGCTGAAAAGAAACTTCTTCACCCCACAGGTGTGAGACCCGTGGAAATCCTTACTGAAGGACGTGAAAAGTTTACAAGGATTCACGGAGGCTTGACAGGTCTGTGGAAGAGAGAGAGTTACTTGGTATGCTACTGACATGACATCCAGCCCAAGAGATCACTGCATTGAAAGTAACTGTAGGCTGGGAGAATAACTATCATACACTTCTGCCTTGTTGTTACTCTTCCTAGGGTAGTTGTCTTTTATCAGTTTTCCAGAGTAGGGTGGTAATCTTCCTACTTTTAGGAATTCTACGAAGAAGAAGATGGCTTCACATTAGCTGGTCAAGATTTCTTAGGACAAAAAGCATCTCTCTCATTTGTTCTTTAACAATTACTACTAAGACCTTTTTACTCCATCTCATCTGCCTCCAGCTGTACAGGGCAGTTGGGCACGTTCCCTCCATTTTCTACCTCACTTTCTGTTCTTCCAGTGCCCTACAGAAGTGTGCCTCATCTCACCTCTGCTCTCACCTCAAATAACCAAATGCAGGCAAAGGCTGGAAAAACTTGACCAGTTCTTCTCTAAGGTTTGGGCTGAAGGTTTTGGAGTCTTTTTAAATACTGGATCGTGGTGTCAACTCCTCCAAAATGTTATTCTACTGTGGGTTGCAGTGCTGCAGATAATTGTCATTTCTCTTGGTCAGGTGAAGGCTATGAATCATTTGGCTATGAATCATTCCTACATTATTGTGTACCAACTGCGTAAAATAATCTGGGAATGATGTTGAGGTGGATAACAAGGAAATGGAAAACAGTAAAGAAATGTTATGTAATCCAAGGTATAATAGGCTGCAGCTACTGGGACATCACATCCTGCAAATCGTATAAACAAACTGTTCATGTAGATAAGCACAGATATCAAATCTGAGAGCATTCAGCAAATTTCAAGCATTTTAATGCCCATTAATATCCCTACATACCATAGCTAAGTGCCTCTGATCCCACAATACCTTACACACAATAGCTGGCAATTGTTCTGTCTCATGGAAAAAATACATGGGAGTGTGACAAAAACTAGTTGCTGAGGGAATTGAGAAGTGGAAAGGAACTCCTTCTGTGCTATTCCTCTCTGCAGATTTTTTCCAAATGTTTTTATTGGGGACTAAAAGATCTGCTTTGCTGTGTAAAAATGTTCTTTCTGTCTGCTGTTCAGCTCTCCTTTCCCACCCCCAACTCAAAGTAAAATGTCATACACACAACTGGCAAAAAAAAACATTTGGAAAGCACACTACCAACATTAGATCAATGTTAATAATGTTCATTCAGATGAAAATCACACTTAGTGCTTCTCTGGACGGTGTCAGGGAAGTTCTAAAAGGTGAAAAGCTATGAGCTCTCTAGCATTATGCACAAACAATTTTAAGTATCTTCTTTTCAAATAACCAATAATTCTGTAATCAAAGCACCACTGATTCCTAAAGAGAGCGCGGATCAGTGAAATCCACAACTCTGGGACCTCTATACCCATTCCCATCTCAACACCATAACTAATTTTGTGCTTTCTCATAACCTGATATTCCCCTTGCACAATATAATTTATGTCCTTCCAGGGGAAAAAAAAATACTGCCAAGTTTTGATTCTTTTTCTCCTCAAAGTCCAGGAATGTTACATTTACCTTTTAAAGCCTCTCTGCCCCCCTCATTATAAACGAGAAATATAAAGTGCTTCAATTGCTCTTTCTGTCCCTTTTTATTTCTTTTTTAAAACTAATTAGAACAACAGTGCACATCCACATGGCGCAAGCGAAGTGAATGCCAGGCAGGGAGGGTCCCAGTTCATTATGGCTGTGTCTAAACTAATCTCCAGGTTCATGTCACCGTGGGAGCCTGGTCCCGTACTTGTCCAGCTTGAGACCCTGTTGGATGGTGATGTGGTTCCTGTCTGGCCTCTGCAGGTGGAAGAGGGGGCAGAGAGATGAGGAGTAAGGGAAGACATAAAAAAATCACAACAAGGGCAAAGCTTGCACCCATACTTGGGAGCTCTGAACCTTTCCTAGCTTTCCTACGTTAGATGCAACCTGTGGTCTTTCAGTAAGAATGATTCTTTGGGAAGTGCAAAACCAATTCCAGTAAACATTTACACTTGCCTCATTTTTAAAAGTATATATGTTACAAATGGGAATGTAGTATATTATTAAAGAAAATTCATGTTCAGGCTTGGTTTTGAGTTTAACAATTATGTTCCACAAAACAACAGGATACATTTAAGGTGTACTAAGACAGAGATATTTATATAAAAAATGATAATTCACACATCAAATCCATCTAGACCCTCAGTCTAAAGCATCCACTTTGAATCCACCAGCTGCAACTGCCTCATGGAAATAAGTGGTCAAATACAGTTTTTCGCAGAGCTTCTGGTACTAGTTGCAGTGAACTCCAAAGCTCCCACTTCTACACTGTGCCCACTTCCAGCTGCTGCTGCTGTGAATTCCTTCTCCCAGAGTCACTCATAGGCTTCTTAAAACGAAGTTTACAACTCTGAATGTTTTGTACAGGACTTTAACAAGCACTTGATGGGGACAGATCTTATATAAATTACATACATTCCGATTTTTTAATTTAAAAAATTGGAATGTAAAATATACGAGCAATTCACATGAAAGACTGGCAGTCCAGAAGGAAAATCATAATTCTGGAACAAGCGAATTTGAAAAAGTGAAGCTAAAAATCTGCATTTCTTTAGTACATTGCTAATAATTTGTAGGGGACTCTAGTTTCATACATTGCGTAGGACTGTATCCACCCTGCACAATAAACAGGATCCCAATGTCTCCTGAAATTCTAGTATCTGTAAAAATGTCATCCATACGTCTGAAACAACCTTACATGGTCAAAATGGTGTAGGAGATGTTTATTGCTCTATCCTGTTGAAGGTGAATGGCCACCATTAATCATTTCTCACTATCTCCAGGAGGTAAACTCTGTCATCTCTGTTTTGCAGAACTGTCCTTCACTTATATTTTTTCCTGAATTTTACCTCTGAATACATAACAGAAATTGTACTCCCTCTTCTATTGTAGAACGTAATATTTAACAGGTGCATTTTATGTGTGATATTCGTGCAAAAAGTCAAGAAAGAGACAGATATTTTGATCATATATTAGGCATCTGTTTGGTAAGTAAAACCTGCTGTGAGTGTGCATATAGCAGTAAAAAGTGAAAACAGGCAGTGTAGCTCACCATTCAGTATTTTTACTGTTCAAGGAGTACGATTTGTTTTGCTGCCAGGCAGGAGATAATGAGTATTTTGCTGTAGTTTGACCCTCTACACAAAAAAAAGTTAAAATAAACAGTATTGTTACTGTCCCCTGCCCAACTAGCTTACATATTTATACTATCAATTTTATTTTTAATGCAGAAAACAACTTTCAGTGAATCTTGTACTTTACATTCTATTTGCAATGGTAAGCAGGTTTGGTTGCAAAATGAGAACCAATAATTATAATTGTAGACATGACCTCTCTCTGAAAACCCTCCTGCAGGCAAAACTCCTCGCAGAACTTAACAGGACTTTTTCTGATCTCAGATTTACACAACAGACCTATAGTCAGCAAACTTATGGAGATAATTAAGCCCAATCCTAATTTTTTTTCAGTAAATTTTGATTCTGATTTAAAGGCTTTGTTCACATGGTTGAGTACAAAGATGCGGTTCTGATTTGATATTGGTGTTATAGCAAAAGTGCATGGTTTTTAAGAGTGCTACTAATTTACACCTCAGTATATGACATCAGAATCAGACCTTAAACAGACATTGATTGTAAGGAAAGCATCTGCAAAGAAAATTCTAAAACTGTTTTTTGTGCAAGGCACCTGAGGGTAGATGAGCTGAAGTATTCTGAATTGAAAAGATAATTCAGACCAACAAATGGATGGGGACAATATATTCCACTCTTTCTAATACTTTGCACCTTTTGAGCTTCCCAAATGTGGAGGAAGGCCGAGAACCTCACTGCTATATTGTGAAACTAAAAGCCAGGCATTGCACATCATCCAGGAGGATCAAAGACGTCTGGTCTTTTGGGTGAGTGCTGACACAGGCTGGCATACCGCTGCAGGCAGGGAGCACAAACCCTTTCCTTCTGCCTGTACCTGCTCTGTGCAAGCTGCATGATCTGGAGAACAAGGCTCTGCCAAGCCCCCTCTTCCCCTGGGCAACGATGGGACTTCCAAGTGTGCTTAGAAGCCACACCATAAAGTTACCAGGCAAAGCAATACATGGAACAGCACTTACTAAGGAGAAGATGTTCTAGACTGCTTAAATACAGCCATGAAAAAACCAGAAGTATATATTCTCAAATCAGAACATTTTTTCTTTTCTTTATGTTCTGTTCAGCTCAGTTAAGGCCTCTATAAGAGTGCAATTTGTAGAGGGTTTATAATAGTGAGGTTATTCTAAGAAAAACTTAGTTTGTTTTATCATACCATATTTCAAGTACTTCAAGGAGAGTAATGATTACACAGTTTGTAGCACCTCATGGTTGACTTAAAGGGAGAAAAAGAGGCTATTTTTATTTTTAGTTTAGATTTTTGTGTTGGATTTAGGTAATAAGTCATGATTACAGTATCCTACAGATTTGAAAGCCTTGAGTAAGCAGCATAAAAGGTGGTATATCTTAAATACAAGACAACATAATAGCTTGTTAGGCCAGAAGACTAGAACACTTTTTTTTCTTCTTTATTTTTTTTGTGAGACAAGTAGCATACATTATATCTGTAGATGGATTTTAAATGTGAATGTTTTGGCCATTTTCCTTCTTTTTTCTCCCAAAGCACTGAAGTTAACTTAGTTGAAATAAATGACCAGATTGATCCATTGAAGTCAGGTGTTGGATTATATAAGTATGGGATAGGACCCTGAAAAAAAGTCAAGTCTCAACGACAGATGTGAGAAATTACTTGATGAAAAACTGGTGCACTCTTTGATTTACTCCACTGTACTCCTACCGAGATTACCACCAGATGCTACTCTGAGGCTGCAGTGCATTGATGCAGCCAAACCCCGGCTAATGGCCAGCTGCTGCCAAGGCAGGTGGTTGTGTTCCCACTGCTCCTGATGTGCAGCCCCTGCTCAAGGACTGGCACTCCTTTGCCTACAGTGAGCCAAAAAGCATTTCCCCCACACACACTTTTTTTGTTGTTTGTTTCTTTTTCTTTCCCTGGGCTGACTTTCAGCTTGTCAGGCTGTGATCTGGCTTCTGCAGAGCCTCTGGGGTGTTTGTGTTGGCACAGGGAAGGGGCGGGAGTGGCTGTTTTTTCATTACCTGCCTGGGTACCTCAGGCCTCTCAGACTCCCCATGCAACTGGATGGTTGTCTGAAACCAGTTAATTCCAGGTGTAGACTCCAAGGAGCACACTCTGGTTTTACCTCAGCAGAATTTGGCTTCTTCATCAGTCGTGGACTGCCAGATTCCTCTCCAGACCAATGTAAATGGAACAATCCCAAAAGAGTGTTTCAGGCCTGCAGAGAGGATAGTGGGGTGCTTGATTTCAAACAGAGTGAAATTTCACTTCATAAAAGTGAAAAAACAAAGGAAAAGTTAAGCTTGGTACTAGCCATCATCACACATGGGTTTTTGAAGTAAAGGGACTTCATCATTCCTAATGTCTAAAGAAGCTGTCAGTCCTCTTTTATGTAACAGACAAGACTGCCATTATAGCATCTACAGAAAAATAGCCTCTATAATAAATTAATGTTAAGCAAACAATAGCTGTATTTGTCAAGGAAACAGGGAAGGCATTTAAATAAGAACATTTAGGTGAGAGCTCTGCCTTTTTTGTTTACCGTGCAGCTCCAACAGGGAAGTAAACCCTAGGTTCACTTGAGTGGTATAGGACAGGCAGTCATGAACATACTCTGCCTAAAATTTATACCAAATAACAAGGGTTACCATGTAAGCACGCTGCCAAGTCTGGGCTAATAAGCCAAATGTCTCGGCAGAACGAGCTCGTGCCTTTGCCTGCAGTACACAGTGTAAACGTACCCTGTGACACAAAGACAGCATGTCATGTCTTTATCCCACTCCATTATCAACAGGCTGGATCCCTGATCCATCTGCCTGTGGTAGTGACAATGCTTAAAAATACACACGGGGATTGTTAATAGAACATAAAGTCTAAGTAATTTGCTTTCTTTGTGAAATTTGCTTTCTTTTGGTTTCACCTTCATTCTGTCCAGCTGAGGGTCTTTTGCTTTTACCAAAAGTAGTTATCTTAGTTTTGATATGGTTTTAAAATCGTGGCCTAGTCAAAAAAGCTTCAGAGGAAATCAAAGCATTGGCGTATAAAGGGTAAAAGCTTTTATGTTCACTATCCAACAGCATAAAAATAAGTTCTGATGTATTTTCTGAGGCCTAGCCTAGAATTGTAACTGCAGTGAAATACGTAATGATGCAGGTTCTGATCCACAGCGATGGAGTTGTTTCTGCTCGGCACTAAGTCATCCTGAGGGGGAGCGGCAGGCACGGGAACCCAGGGCTCCTCTGCTCAGCAGAAGGACAGCCACGTCTTGTGAGGAATCCTGTCTGCTTTGCGAGGGCTCTGCATTGTCTCAGCACATTTGGTGTATCGCTCCTTTCAGAGGCTCCAGGCAAAGAAACATGTCAAAGGCACTCATCTACCCTTGCCAGGCAGTTCTGGGCTGACATGGAGACAAAAATGCAGATTCAAATTTGGTGAAGGACCACTCAGGGGCTTCAGCCTTTTTTTCCCTCTACGATGTACACTGTTTGTCGCACGAGGTAGTTATGTCTTTCAAGGCCTTGCGTCTAGCCTCACCTGCCAAATATGTATTTCAAATTAGGAAATAGGTGTCCTATGAGTCCAAGGGCTTTTGCACTTCAGAAGCAGGTTAGCAGGTGTCACAGTGCTGGTGACTTTAGGACCATTAATGTCTCACAGTAGCACCCAGGCCCTCTCTTCCATGTATGCCGAGTCCCTAACCTGTGGGTGACATGCAACCCACCAGTGTATTATTTTTCCTATGTCCATCCCTCTTTCCTTGGACCTGCCATCTCTTCTCTGTGAGATAACTGGTGGTTTTTTGGCTATATGATAAGAGATGGACAAAAAGGCATCCACAAAGTCAGGTAGTCAGCACAGGCTGCCACTCCCTGACCAAAGAGGAGAATGATTTGTAGTGATCAGCACATATCACACACAGGCAGATGGGAAAACAGTACAAAACTGTAGAAACATTAATTAGCTTAAGCCACTGGGAGATGGTGGAAAAGGGAAGTCAATCTCCCACATGGTAAGGAGTCAGTATAGACTAGTGATCAGGGTGAGTTAAGCCTTATGTCTCTTCTTTATGAGGGACGAACTCTCCAAATAAAAGCTCCACCGAGGAATGGTGGGTGAAAGGATTCCAGGGACCAGGAAAACCTGATCTTTTGCTTCTGCTGAATGAAACTGTAAGGTTGAGGAGAAAACCTGCAGATTTTACCTTGCTAGACCAGAACAGTCTTACCAGTTTGCAGGTGGCGAGACAGTGCCATGAAACAGTTCAGGGTAAAGAATTACAGAGATCAGGGGATCTGCACTGTGCTCTGTGAAATCTGATCTTCCTGCATTGTTTTTCTTTAATCCAGCGTCCATTATCACTGCTGAAAAAATACACGTGAGCTTTAATGTATGGCAACTGCACCGGGGGTGGTCTTTGAATTAGAAGGCATTTGCTCGCAGAGCCTGCAGCAAGTCACGCCGGCTGCAGGCTGCACAGTTATACCGGAAAAAAAGAAGGGAGACAAAAAGCATTCTCCTGGATGGTTGAAGAGGACAGGTCTCTGGAAACTAGGAGGTCTGAGGAAAGAGGATTCTAATATTCAGGTGTATTCACTGTGAAGTGACATTAACTGAGGGAAGTGAGATATATTTTAAGGCTTATTCTATGTGTAATGGATCTACCAGATTTTAGTTATCATCTTGGAGCTAATGAAATACACTCTTAATGATGGATTAGCTAATAGCTGGTCAATAAAAATGCTAATCATTCTGTTAAAACATATAAAATATACAGAACAAGAAAAAGTCTTTATGCAGGAGGAAAATGCAGAGATCTCACTGGGAGGACCAGTTTCACAGCAGCCAACAGAAAACATAATTATTAAGGTGTATTTAGCAACCAACTGTCCCTCTGCCCCACTGGAAAACATTACTTTTGTCCTGAGAAAAAATAAGACAAATTTCAAGCAAACAAAGAAGGAATTTTAAAATTAGTCACTGTACAAAGACCGTTACTGCTTACAAGAACAAATAAATAGGCGAATTTAAAGTATTATTTCTAAAGTTATCAAATTGCATGCAGAGTATTTATTGTTGAACTACATGGCTATAAAACACCAGATGTTAAACAATGAAGTAATGTCAGAGGAAGACTGGAATCAGTTGTCTATGAGGAACAGGCAGATGCTTGCTTTTAGCAGCGACGTCTTGCTCATAAAACAAGAACGTTTGCCTTCAATGCAAGGACACCAAACACTCTTCACGGCAGTCAAGATTTGTGTCCCCATAGCCTGTGGGGTTTTGGGTTTTTAAGCTTAATTATTACTCTTGTGAAACAGAAAAGGGTGAGTTTAAAAGAGTTTATGGTGGATGAAGTAAGAGTTGTCTTATGTCAGGGATTAACCAAAGGAAACATTGCCTGTTGGATGAGTGCTGCAGCCAAAGTTGAGAGGCTTTTGCTGGTTTTGCCATGTGTTTTCTTGATGTATGGTATAGGTGGCTCCACTCTGTATTTTACAAAAGAAAAATGGAAGTACAACAGAAAGGTAAATTTTTCATTTGAGATGGAAAAAACAAAATTCTGATAGAAACACAAAGTATCACCTCATATATTGTGCTGTTTCTTGCATAATGTAAGTTTTTGGCAGTTTATACCAAGCCATGTAGCATGCCAACTCCATTTTCCATGAAACTTTATGTAAGGATAGCTGGGCACAAAAAGACTATAACAAGAAAAAAGCTGCAAAAATACGGAGCTGACACTTTAATGGTTTTGTACAGCTTTAAATTTGTGTGGTATTAATTCACATAACATATCAAGTCTAGCCCAGTTTACGCATATTTTGGACATCACTGCTTTATAGACTGATATAATTGCAAATGGAAATTAATTCACTTTATTAATTTATCTCAGTGTACAATGTAAAAAAGACAAGAAAATTTAAACTGTAAGTGTATATTCATATAAAATCAGCTGGATTTTAGCTGGATTTTTAAAAATTACCTAACGACAAAAATAAGCACAACTGTGTATCTGGGTTGATTTTAATGTTTAGTGGACGTGTACTATTTGTACTGCTGCTGCTAATTTCCAGAAAAACTCTTCAGTTTATAATTTTGCTAAATCCCACTCCTTCAGGCATATCAAAGCAGCTGTCGTGTTCTAGGACAAAATACAGAGCAAGGCTGAGGTTCAGTATTGATGATGGGTTTCAAAATTTGTACACTCAAGATAACATAAGACAATGCAAACGTTCTGTATTTCTTCATGTGAAATTTCATCTCACTCTTCTAGTCGATTTCAGTCAAACTGAGCTATATCCTATTTATCTACCCCAAACTCAGAAAATGTAAATAAACCAAGCAAATCTTTCCCTTCCCTCATTCCATCTTTTCACCTTTAGACAAGGAGCAAGTTCATTAGAGGCTCTGTCTGATAAAATCACTGGGTGTTACAGAAGCAGAAGCAGATTTTTAGTGAAAATGCTGCTTGGGGGACATATCTTGGCAAGCACCAGCTCCCTGATGGAAATAGCATTTGGCATCAAAAGTTCTTTCACAGGCAGCCTGTGTACATAGTTTCTCAGTTGTCATTTTCAAAGGACCATTCCTTCTGCAGGCTGTGCAGGTGCTGAGCTGAGATTACAGCCTGCTGTGTAAAAACCTGCTCCTTTTCCTCATACCTGCCTCTCAGTTCTCACCCCCCTTGTCTACTTCATTGTCCTCAGGTCCCATCTAAACAGCCTGCAGAACCATTTTGGGTAGGGACTGGCATTTTACCACCTGCTGGATCAGCAGGTAACTCCAGGTCTTTGTTGTCTTACATCTGCAGTATAATCAAGTAATAGCAGTTTGAGCTCTAACACAGTTCTTTTGGGCAGTGGATACAGTCAGTCTTTTACTGCTGAAAATAAGCTTAACATTTTCTTATTAATAAGAACGCTTTCAATGCAGGGGTTTGTGTTCACTTGGACAGAAGGCAACAAATGCTGTACAGAGTTGCTCTAAGTGTGGAGATGATTTGTTAAAGGAGCTAGCAGCTCGCTTCAGCATTTTGGTAATTTTTGTGAACTATAATAGCAGGAAAGAACCTTAGTTGCACTTACGCAATAAACTGATAGTTTCCATCCAGTATTAAAACTCAAAGCTCTGTTTCTTAACAAGTTGAGTTGATAAGAGCAAGGCTGAGAAATAACTGATACCTGAGTGCAGGACAGTACTGACAGCCTCTGAGCTCGGTATCTTGTTCTCCTGTATCCCTTTGGATTTTCTTAATTTATTTGCTTGATGTTAGTAGTTTTCTGGATGTGAGAGTGGGAAATTGTGATCAATTAAGAGACAAGTAAGCAGAACGTCATTAACAATAGCTCTAAGAAACATTATCTACCCTGTTTGTTTCAGCCTAACTTGCATCCTGAATGAAGTTGATAGCGATGTTCTTTTTCACTAAAATTTGTGTGTATTTTTATACATTCACACAAATATGTGCATCAACATTTCTGAAATGGGAAAGGCATCCATTATATCTCCAAACCTGTTAAGTCAAAGCAGCACACACAAAGGTAACTGTCTTTCATACAGAAAGTATGAATAGCATGATGTCATTCAGTAAGGTAGACTAAACAATCTGTCTTTTTTAGATAAAAACTATAAAACCTTTAGAAACATTTACTGTATCAGGTATCTGATGAAAATTACAGTAATAAATCTGAGCTGGTTTAGAAACCATAGTCCCAGGACAATTACAGAACGCCCTAGGCATTTGCTGTCTGCCTGCTGTTAGGCAGAACGTGTTTGCACCATGTTTCGTAAATCCAACTTTTGCAGCATGGAGTTTTTTCTTCTAAGAGCACTGCAGTGAATTGTCTAAACAAAATGAATGACATGAAATATCAAATAGAGAGTTTGGTATTTCAGTGACAAAGATATAATGCTTAAAGATCACTGCATCTGTGGTTTTTCTTAGTTTACCAAGCTAGATTACAGATTGATGTTTAACAAATAATCAGTGTGGTAAATTCTTTTTAACTATCAAATAATAAACCAATGTAAATGCATGTCTCGGGAAATCGGTTGTAGGTTGTTATAACCGTGCATATAACGTCTGCTTGCTACCACAGACGCCACAGCGCTCCAGGGCAGAGAATAGGGATTTGCTGTGCTTTGTCAGTGGGCTGAGTCTTCCAAAGTAGCCCCTTCAACATCTTCCATGCCTTCTCCCAACAGATGAGCCAAACTCGTCACATTCAGCGTGAATAATCCAAGCTATAACTCAGTTCTAACCACATCTTGAACTTTAAAAACACAGAATTGCTGCTCTGCCAGTTAGAGTTTCAGGAGGGCAGCCAAGGTACTGTGGGGCGGTTTTGATGGAGTTACAGCAATGAAATGAGAATCCAGCCAAAAATTAATGCTTCTTAATTTGAGGAAAAAGTGATTACCAGGCAAATAGATGGGATTTTCACAAGTTTCAGTTCAGAGTATTAAGCCTTTTCTTCATCTGAGTGGAAAAAAAAAGCTTACCATCTAATAAGAACTCTGGGTTTTTTGTTTAGCAGAGCTCCTCAAAAGTAGATTACATTTCTTTTCTTGGTAACATAAGGGACTCCCAAACCCTAGTGCATTAATTCGCTGCTCAGAGAATGTTTTTCAAGTCACGCTTTTCCTTCAAGCTTATAACTTTGCTGTTCCTTTAGATAAAATTAATAACACCATGACCTTATTTTCTGATTTTGCTTTACCTATTGAATTGCTGTGGAAAAATGCAGACATTAATTCAGGAACCTGAATAATTCTGGGGAATATTGGTTCAGGAAGTTCACATTTTGGTCAGTTGTTAGTAAACAAGCTGTTTTCTCCAAAAGTTACAAAATTCTCCAAAGTGAATGAAACGGTATTGCATTTTAATTCATGTTATGACTAGAATTTCCCAACCTCACCCCACATTTATACAGAAATATTTGTTATCTAGCCATAAACTGTCTTTATTGAATTAAAAAAGAAACTCCATACTCCATCTTACAAACATTTGTCCGTAAATTAGGTCATATTTGGTAACAGATTCTGAGCCCAAGTAAGTCTAAAGCATTTGAAGTAGTATGATGACCTATTTAAAGGGTCATTTTTCATGTTTTAAATTCTTAAGAAAGATTTTAAATCTTTTGTTTTATTAAACAACAACAATAAAAAATCTCTTAGGTATGCCGGTGACCACAGTACCTCACATTAGATTGTAAATGTTTTTGCTGCCCTTTTGGAATATCAATCACAGGACCCATAAGCAAAGAGTCAGTAAAGGAGAGTCTTCCAGGCATGAGACATCTGGCTCTTTGGCAGCCTACACAGACTTTATATTGCCAGCTTTAAATTGGGCCTTTGAGTTTGCCACATGCTTTAACCGATGATGGGCTGTCTGGAGTGCCATGTGTTCCTGGTTGTGGTAGCGTTAACTTTTAATGTTTAGGCTTACTCCCCTCCCTTCTCTCTCTTGAGGATCTCCACATAGGTAAAGCTTCACACTCAGCCCTACAGGGGTATTTAGGGGCTTCTCTAAACCTCTAAATATGCATTTCTAATTGTTTTCTAAGGACTTGAACAAATTTACTGTATGACTAGAATTATGATCTTTAATGTTCCTGTGCATCACCCGAAGTTCTACACTTGCAAACATTCAAAAGAAGCAATTAGAAGATTTCCCAACCACAGGGCCATTAATACATCCACTGCCTGCTCAGAAATTTCTCAATTGCTTATTTTACTAAACTGAGTCTGAAGTTTATATAATTGTTCCTAGCTTGGTGTTTGGCTCAATTATCAGAAATTTATTACTAGAGGAAGTCAGCTGGATGAACTGTGTTTGTCAGTTACGTAAATGAGATCTAGGATCAAACGAGGCACGTCATCTGAAACACAAAATTCCAATGGTCCCATGTATGTATATTTTGATTTAAGGTATTCTGCAAAGAAAGCACTTACTGCTTTTAGAAGTAGACGGAAGCTGCTTTTAAGGAGAAAAAGGAATCCAATAGTTACTTCTTGGCTATTAAGCCCTAATGAAAACATTAAATTGCTTAGAAGGAGCATCAGTAGTTTCCAAAGGAAGTGAGGCAGGAAATAGAGGAATGGAGATAGTTCATTCTTAATTTATTCCATTTATGTGTTTATTATAGCATCCTAGTACTCTTGCCCCTACATCTACCACTTCAAACATGTATTTTACATACCTGAGCCATCATATCATCAGGTCTTCTGGAGCCATGGAGCTAGTTATATTCATATTGACCTTAAGAATTAGTTGGTTTTGGGGTTTTTTTTGCTCAGATGATGTAATCGAGAATATCTAGCTGGCTGAAATGTCATGGAAAACAAGTCTCCACCATGAACCGTTGTACTCAAACCCAGCCAATAAATAACCTAATGCCTTTGTTTTCCTATACTCATAATTTTTTAAACTTCTCTTAGAATTTGCACAAACTGTTTGAATACTTGAAGTCAGCAATGACTGGGAAAGCAAAGGAACATCAGGCCAGAGGACTGCAGTTGGCACTCCTCTCTGGCTCTCTGCACAATTTATCACAAGCGTCACCGACTTCTGCACCCCAGAGGTTAAGAACCAGTATGTAATGCTGAGTGACTGTCAAGTGTTTTCATACAAATACCTTCTGACTCTATAGATAGACTTTCTTCTCCAATTGTATTTTGCTATAAAGATGCAAAACCTTCTGTCTTTATGCCAGTCCCTTTGACTGCCCACCTCTTCATATCTAGATTCCCATTTTCTACTTCTTG
>NW_010312579.1:17168-19805 GCF_000700745.2 Antrostomus carolinensis
CTGTCTTCTTCAGTGCCCTCCTGCTCTTCTGATAGTGATGCTCCCACTTCTCTTCCAATTTAGTGCTCATTTAGAAATCACTACTGCCCTTGAACCTTAGACCAGTGACGGGCCAAACAATAGATTGTGAATCTTTCATAGTCTGATATGAAAAGCATCATAGTGTAGTATTACTAAGTATGCTATTAAACTGTTTTGAAAACCATTACAATAGCTTCACTATTTTACAGTGTATAATATAAATAAAGTAGTATAGGAGTATAATATAAAGGAGTATAAATAAAAGAGCTTCTGCAACAAAAGAATTTCTCTTGTTTCCACTGTGAACAACAGGGACAAGGGAAGTCAGCAGCTACTGTACTCTTTGAGGATGCCCAAAGGCAGGTTTTAAGTGCTGCTCATTAAGTGTGAGCATTGAGGAGACTTACAGCATCAGGAATCTCTTCACTTTCCCATCCAAAGTGACAGCAAATCGCAAGCTAGCAGCCACCCTGCTCAATGCCCTAAAACAGCCATGGGTCCAGTGCATTTCTCTATTACACTGTGTTTATCAGGTCGTGTGTGATAGCATAACAGTAATAACAGGTCAGTAGTAAAACAGTACCAGGATGCCACTTCCTGTGGCAAACTGCATCAAGGTCTAGCAGATTACCAAGCTTCCTGTGGACAAATAGCAGCCGAATATTCATCGTCCCCGGGGAATTAGGCATCTGTTCACTTTATCTACCGAACTGATAGCCTCTTTGTTACACAGTTCATTCTCTTGGCAATTGACCTTCAGAATAAATGTGAAATGCAAACCTCAGAGCGTATAAAGAGCCTCTAAAATTTATCAAATCACTTCGTAAAATCCATCACTTTTGGCTCAAAAGTACTTCCTAATTTAAGGCTGACATTTATGTGTTACTCAAAAATAGCTAAACGTGAATACTGAAAAGAGGAAAGAAGATAGAAGCATCAGAATTAGTGGTTAAACTCTCACAACAGTTAATTTTAAAAGTTAGTCTAATGGCATGAGATTCTAAAATCTGCAAGAATGGAGAATTTATAGTTTTGCAAAAGACCTTTAGAAAGCTGTGTTCATGCGTAGCTGGACCATTGAAATATTTTATGGAGAAGTTTTGAAGAAGAGTGCTTCAGTTTCATTGGCACTAGCTTAAAACTGTAATATTTCACATAAAAGTCTAATGTGGAACTGAGAAAGCTTATTTTACACATTAAAGCATGTAGCAACTTTGACAGCATTCAGATCTCAACACTTGTGTAACATAGTGCCCTTGTAGGCAGAAAACATCTGTCAAGTAGAGCTGGTAAAAAAAAAATAATTACTCTGGGTGTTTTTTTAATTAAATTGGCATTCAACAGAATAGAAATTTCTGTGAGAGTTTTTCCATGCTTTCACTGACCCAAAAAAAGAGGCAGCAGAGGTATTTAAAATACATTATAATAAAAATCTTCTGGAAGCTAAATAGATTTACCTCCTTCATATTACTTCTCTGGAAATAAATAAATTTCCTGAGTAGTTAATGGCAAATCAGGATTTACCTCAATTATGACAAAAGTCTGAGGGTGAAAATTCTCTCACCAGAAGGCAGGATGACTTGTAGCTCATGTGTTCATGACATGAAGTTGAGTGGGGAAAAAAGTTTTCCCCAAGCAGTAGTGTAGGATATACATCGACACTCTCAAACATAGTGGTCTTCTGTAGGAAAAAATGCCCTCCAGTAGTTATACTATCTTTGGTAAATTTAAAGTATGACTTTTGGTTAAGTTTAAACCTAAGAAAAGGTCTGCTTAGAAGTCTTGGAATACTGAGTCAAAGTGGCTATCCTTTTAGGTTATGTCTACGTTAGCAAGTAGTGCTATGTAAACACACCAATGAGGCTGGATCAGCTGGTGCTGAGGACCAGGCTTTCTCCACACCATATGAATCTGGTTGGCTTTTGTGTTGGACTGGCTGATCTCATCCCATGGGCTGAAAGCTTATTTGTTGTTAGGACACATTACATGCACCCCTCAGTTCATGTCCAGTCCAGTTCATGCACCCTGAGACTGTCCTGAGGGACACTCAGATTCACTTTGGAAGTGCACTTCTGATCTGAATTAAAATGTTTATGTAGCTTCTGTCCCTCTCCCAACACTAAGCCCTAAAGAATTAGGTGTCTGAAACACTGCAGCTGTTAAATAGTGTGCCTGCAGCAAAGGTTTATTTCTAATCTCCGTTGTTCATCATTGATAGACTGAAATCTGTGAGATGCCTTGGAGGAGGGTACAGAATTGCTGTATTTTTGCTTAGTTGTTTTTGGAGTTTTTGGGTATAATGAGGAGTAGCTGCTGTCCAGAGCAATCTACCATTCCTTGTCTAAAAGCTTTACTTGGCCACTGGCTCCTTTTTCAGCAGAATACTTTCCCGTTGTAATCAGATTTGTATTGCCTAAAAATGAAGTCATTGCCTAAAAATGAAATTATTGCCTGCTTTGTACCAGGACTGTATTTAAACTAGCAAAACTTCTCCTCTCCTTTGCTTTGTGGCCCAGACATGCCAACGGTAGAAGCAAATGCAGTTGGTATAAAGAATTGCCATATACCATCTCTTTGGTGGGACCTTGTCCTGGATTTTAGCTGGGACAGAGCTGG
>NW_010312580.1:0-4135 GCF_000700745.2 Antrostomus carolinensis
TGGGCAACCTGTGCCAGTGCTTAGTCACCCTTACAGGACAAAAGTGTTCCCTGATGTTCAGGCTGTCCTTCAGCTATAGACAGAGATAGAATGAGACAACTGACTAGACATTAAGACAAATTCTGACTGGAAATTAGATGCCAGCTTTCTCACTGAGTTAATTAACTACTGGAAAATACAATTTGGAGACTGGGAATTGAGTGAAGGCAGAAGAGGAGTTTTCATACTTCCAGGGGATTTGTCTCCTCAGCAAGCACCTGCCTGTCATGGGCAAAACAGTCTTGACTTGAAGAATATCACTCAATTTTAATGTATTGCCAATTAACGTAACTAAACATAATTAAACACTTAGGAAACACATATCTCCCATGTTTCCTGGGCTCAACGTTAGTGTAGACACCTCTCCTCCCCCCTTCTTAGCATCCAGTCTTGTTGTTTGCACCACGCATTACTCTCGGTCCCCTTGGTGAGGCAAAGGGTGGCACAGAGGCTGGCGTGAGCATGTAGTGATTTCTCTCTGCTGCTCCCTGTTCCTTACTCATTTCCCCCTTCCCCTAGCAGCTACCACCCCTTGTTAAATATGTTTGAGTAAAGTCACCATATGCTCTTCTGGTTGTAGTTTTGGCACGCAGTGAGGTGTCATCCACTACCAAGATAGCTGGAACCAGCGGGTACAGGGCACTGCATGGTGTCCACAGAGCTCTCCCTTGCAACTCCCTGTTACCAAAACCTTCCCTTTGCTAGTTTAAAGCCATCACCCCTTGTCCTGTCACTCCCTGCCCTTGGCCAAAGTCCCTCCCCACCCTTCCTGGAGCCCCTTCAGGTACTGGGAGGCCACTAGAAGGTCTCCCTGGAGCCTTCTCTTCTCCAGGCTGAACAGCCCCAACTCTCTCAGCCTGTCCTCACAGCAGAGCTGCTCCAGCCCTCGCATCATCCTGGTGGCCTCCTCTGGACTGGCTCCAGTAGCTCCATGTCCTTCTTGTGTTGGGAGCTGGTATATTTCCTGGTAGTTAAAGTAAACCTTTTAAAAGAAAAAGTCTTTTACAGGAAAACAGTGGCTTTCTTCTGACACACAGGCCAATTCAACCAAAAAATAATGGTCTGTGTGGAAGAATTCTGGAGTAAGTTCCCTGGTAATTGTTACACAACTTGGACAGCTGCAGCCCCTTCCAGCATTAAAGTCTATGGAAGCCACCTACGACTGATGCTGGCCCAAAGACTTGACAGTGCTGCTTCTGCATTTCATCCTTTAACAGTATCCTACCAGTCTTGAATATCTGTCACTAGAAAATAGCAAGAACTAGCACTACTGGGACCAGAGCTGGCTGCCAAAATAATTTCATATAATTTAAAATACAGAGTTAAATCATCTGCTCTGGCTTCTTTCAAGACACACATTATGAAATTTTCCCTGAAAAGTTCCCATGTGGAACACAGAGACCTCAGGTAAGTTACAGAGTTTGAAATTCCTGAAAGACAAAAGGAAAAAACCAGCACCAAAAAACTACTGAGTTTTGAAGTGACAGGATATCAATTAGGTAAGGAAGGACTCCAGTGCTGGCAGCTGAATGGTCCTGTCTGCTGGAGAGGAAGCGTAATCTGCACCTCGTGCAAGTGTTACTTTTCTATTTGAGTGTGGGCACAGGAAGTGGCTGGCCCTGGGCAGGTGTAACCTGCATAGAGAGCACAACATGCCTCCTCTGTTAGAGTTTCACCAGCTTCCTGGTGGAGGAAGGGCTGCTGCTCAGGCCTTCTGCTCTGCTGAGCTCAGGAGGCACTGCAGTTGTACAAATGAAACTGGTTTTTGTCCAGTGAGGCCATGGCTTGCAATGGTTGATTACTTTTTGAAGGAATATTTTCTCTCCTAAGCATGTCTACAGTGTTGGTTTGGTGCATCATAAGAAGATGAATTTAATTTTATGTTTTTTGTGGCAGGTTGCAGTCAAGTGAATGGACATCTTCCTTAAGTGCTAGTGTTGATATGACTCCAGGTCATGAGCATTCCTTGCTGATTGACTCCATGGATAATAATTTCAGCAAAGTAAGAATTTACCTTCGCAGCTGTCAATGATGTGAGCCCTGGCTGATGAAAGAAAATGTGAACTGAAAACTGTGAACCTGTAGTAGCTAAATCTTTCTGTAGGCACATTTAAATCTGTTTGAGTTTGTGTAGGTTTCTGCTCTTGTCTTGTTCTGTTTTCCATGCCAAAAGCCACATATTGTTCTGATTGTGGCTCTGCTACAGTCTGCGTAAGCACACTAAACCTCAGGTCACTAAAATGTAGGCCGGCATCGTCTGTGCCGAAAATGTGCTTCCAGGTTCCCTGTGGAAATTTCAAGGCCTCAGTGGTAGCAAATCTCTGGAAGCAAAGTGCAGTCTCGTGCATAAGAGGTGTATGTGTTACTGGCCCTTGCACCTGCGATGTCTGGAGAGTCTGCCTGTCCCTTTAGCAGCCATCTCGGTTTTCCCTCACTCACTGGCTGTCAGACTCGCACCGGTCAGGCTGGGAGCCAAAGCAGAGAGCTGCTTTTTCACTGCACTGAGTGACAGCCTGACAGTCACCGCTCCCGTTTTGCTAAGGACGGAGCCCTGCTGAAGGGTTTGCCCCCTGGTCTCTTCAGGACTTGGAGATGCTCTCAAGAGCAACATCAGCAGGGTTACAGCAAGAGCCATGACTGGATGTTTGTGCTCGTGCTTTACAACAAAGAAATAATAATTTTCTTCTTTTAAGCCAGAGCGTGAATCAGGATTCCCAGGAGCTCGAGGCTCTATCAGAAAAGTACCATTGATCCATTTGTTTATATTTCACCTGGAGGGGCTAAAAGTTCATAGGGATCAAATGTTAGAAGGAGACATTCTGCATTCTGTTGCCTTTTCTCAAGCAGAATTGGATAGAGCTGATTCATGAGAAACCAGCAGAGAGCAGGGGAAGGAGAATATTTCACTGAGGATTTGCTCTAGAGGTCAAATCTGACAGTGGAATGGGTTTGGGAAGGTTCATGCTCATTATCTTGAATTTATCTTCATGGTCTGGAGAACTCTGGGTGAAGGCAGCTGGGGCTGTGCCCATTCCTGGTATTGACTGGTCTCTCTTTTACTCTTGCAGACTCAGAATATCCTTGGACTACGACGCCTGCTACGCTCTCTCTTCCATTCCCGGACCCGCTTGCCTCTGCTAGTGGCCATGTATCTGCTTGCTCTCCATGTCCTGCTCTTCCTGTGCTTTACAGGCCACCTATGAACAGGAACAACAGTCTTTTCTCGAACCACAGCCCTCTCTAGAATCCCTGGGCCTGCATTCCCCATTGACAGGTCAGCGCTTCACCCAGCTGCCTTCCTTTTCCAAATCAGCCCTTAAGGAGCAGCTGCACCCAGCGACTTTCACCGGGGTTGCTTGCTGAGTATGCAGCATCCTCTGCTGATGCCTGGGATCTGTTTCCAGGACATCTGCCATTCAGAGTGCTACATTTTCTGAGCCAGGGTCCTCACACTACAAGCTTCAAGGACAGCATTTGTTCCTGTACCTGGAGGTAGCACCACTCATTTTATACGGTATTGTGCTGTGGTAGGAATAAGAAAAATATTTTTGAATTGCTGCAGTACTCCAACGCTTCTAGGAACTGCAGGATCTTCCCCCTCTTAGACTGAATCAGTGAGCTGAGCTGAGGAAACCCTGTAGCTAGATATAAGAAAGAGAAGCTTCTTCCTGTTCTTCCATCCCTCAGATTCACTCTGTGGTTCAGTGCTATTTGAAATGTGTATCCTAAGGAAGTTGTGGACACTTTAAGGAACATTAATTGAATTGCAAAATTGTGTTTCCTGCTCAATTCCATCTCCTGTTGAAGAAAGGCCAAAATTAGTATATCTGGACCTGCTGAGCATTCAGTTTAAAAACGGTCATATGTCTGCCCTGAGAAGCCTGTAAAATAATGCCAGTAATTTAGTTATTGAAAAGGAATGGGAAACGAGAAACTTCTTAGCCCTACATTAGCAACCTTGCTGTTCATAGCATTATGGAAGTTGCTTGCATACATCTTGAAATAAGAGCAGCTGTGCTCCTGCATTCTCGTCCACTGAACCCTTCTCACAAGATTAAGCCTGTACGGGCTGTGTTGAAGGGCTCCACAATGTGTT
>NW_010312581.1:0-5969 GCF_000700745.2 Antrostomus carolinensis
GCACCGGCCGCGGGGTGTCCCTCCCTCCTTCCCTCCCCGCTGCCCGTGGGGTCTGTAAGCAAGGCCACTGGGGGAGCGCGGCGTGTAAAAAGCACGTCTGATAAGAAGTCTCTTATTTTCCAACCCAAAACACCACTGACGGGGAGGGGAATGGTTCCCTGAGCCCAGGTCCTGACAGCACTGTGCTCTGATCCATAGGATTGCTCTTTTGAAAAATTACACCACACTGCCACCAGAACTGCAGAAGGGTTAGTAGATACCAAAGCCAAGCAGGTGACAACTGCTGAAAATGTTAGCTGCACTCTGTAGAGTTTTTTAAAGGGTAACAAGGCCCCCTAATAAGGCTCCAGCTGGCAGGAGGCACTGTGGCTTAGTTCTAGTTTTTTTATTCCTGACAACTTCCGATGACTAAGAGGCTTGTCCCAGTGGATAACGGGGCACTTTTCCATTCTGGTAAACAACCGTGCTACACCGTCTCTTCCATAATTATATCCAGCTATAGATTAAACAGTAATAAGTTTATACAGTCATCGCTCCTCTTTGTGGGTCAGACATTCCTTGTTTTCTAACCTCCTCCCTTGGTTTCTTCCTCCTTGGTTAATACCCATTTGCTCTTGTGTGAGTGTGGGTTCCCAGGAAAGATCTCAATCTCTACGGGGTTTTCCCTCAGGTTTATATAGTGCTGCCATGTCCCTTCACAAATCTGATTCTGGCAGGGCAAGCAAAGCCAGCTCAGGGTTACATTCCCTCTATCTTTATCACCCAAATCGCCCTTCCCAGCACTCCATGTGAGTTAATCTGCCGGGACAACCAGAACCCTAACTGAACACAGTCATCCTGGAGAGTTCTCACAGCTCCTTGGAGAACGCATCAGCATTTGCCTTTTTGCCAAAAACCCTCACTTTGTACTGCAAGGGTTTTATTTACCCTTTTCATGGCCATGTTCCTTCAGCAGCTCATGACCACTTTGTCATTAACTAGTGCCCCAAGGTCTTTTTCCTCCTCTCTCTGGCAAGGACTACTGAGACCACAGCCACAGCACACGTTCTTACTGTATGTCCCAAATGCATGACCTCTTAATACTGGATTTCACTCCTTCTTTGTCACTCTGGTACTCACGGTCCTAGGCTTCCTCCTGATGAGTTTTCAAGACTCTTCCATGCTGACATGTCCTTCCTGCTCTGCAAATTGTCAGGTGTTGTTAGCAGAGTCCTTATTTTGTTCTAAAACTGTTCATGAAAATTGTCTGTTGAGTTCACAAGAGCAAAGAGGTGACTGTCCTCTGCCATGGCATAGGTCCATCCAGTTCCCTCACCCACCTGTGACAGTGGTAAGAGCTCAGGGCCTTCTTTTGCCAGAGATTGTCTCTCTCTTCTGTGACTTTGTCTAATGGCCTTTAGAACTCAAGCTGCAAGTTGTTTTATTAAAATTCTGAGATACTATTTAGTAGACCTGAGTTTTAAATGAACGATTCCTGTCTTGGAAACGGATGTAGCATTTCAAGATGCAGGTAAAACCAGAGGCCTAAAAGCATCTTAGGGGTCCATGTTCCTCAAGGATCTCTCCTCAGCTATCATCTAAACCTACAAGTTTCTCTTCTGAGGAGACATCCTACACAGTTGGTGTTCTGTTTAATGGTCTTGGCTGTAATATGATGAAAAAACTATCCTGATGATTTTTAGCTAGGAAGACCTGAACTGCCATGTTGTTTTAGTTCTAGGAGAAGATTTCCAGTGGAGACCCCTCAACCTTCACTTCTAAGTGCAGTTAGGCTTTTCTCCAGTGCAAAGTTAGACATCTTACATTTGCTGGCTCCTTGCTGAGCCTGCTGGCTCACTCTTGCATTCTTTGTTGATCACCCACCTCTCACCATACCAGGAGCCTTGGGGCTGGGTGCCCAGCACCTACAATTTAGGCATTGCAAAACCACATCTCTGCATCCATTTAGCCCTGAGGCTTTTATCTTTGTGGCAAATTATTAACCAAGTCAGGGGCATGAAAAACATCTATACAAGGAGATGCTGCATTTTCTTTGGAAGTGGTCCACACATGAACAGTACTGTTTCACCTAGCCTGGTACCTCTTCTCCTATGCTCACCTTACAGTAGGCATGGGAAAACATTGTTCATCCCACTCTATGAGAACCCTTCTCATAAAGAGGGTTGTTTTCATGTCTCCTCTCAATGATCTCTTCCTGAGACTAAGCAAATCCATTTCCCTTCAGTGTCCACTTTTTAAACATCTTAACATTTTTTGGTGTTCTCTGCTAACTTCTCTGTAGCTTTTCTTCAAGTGCAGTGTCCAAAAATGGGCACTATACTTGGGCTAAGCCTCACCAGTGCCAAGTAGAGCAGAATAATTACCTCAGTGTTTTACCCAAAACACTGCTGCTCATATGTTCCCAAAAGACATTTATTTCTGCATAGATTTTATCCAGCTTTACCTAGTTGTGCATGTTGTGAACCACACGTGTTGTGCATGGTTCACAACAGCCAGTAGATCCATTCCTGCACTATCAGTTATTCCTCATTTCACAAACCACACATTTGATCTGTTTTTTGTCCCAAGACTGCATTTTGTACTCATCTTTATTATAGTGCAGCTTATTGATTTCAGGCAAGCTCTCCAATCTGTGAAGATCAATGTGAGTCCTGATCCTCATCTCCAAATCAACCTCTCCCAGTCAGTGCTCTCAGGAGTTGAGTCAAGTACTGTCTTTTCCAGTATCCAATTTATTGTGAAAAACACTGGGGCCACAACAGACGCCTGCAGGACCCCACTTGGCATGTCCAGCTTTGACAGTGAACCACAGATTAGTGCTTTGGTATGATTCAAACATTATGTGCTCGTTGCAATCCCGATTTCTGTTAGATCTCATTACATGGTTTTGTTTATAAGAAGAGTAAGGCTTTTGACATTAACAAAGTCAACATACATCACGTCTATCTCTTTATACACTTGGCTAGTTAGTCCTTCAAATAAGGACACTGAATTCATTTGAAGTGATATGTTCTTGATTAATCCATATTGATATGTTCTACTGCCTTCTTATCACTTCTGTGCTTACAAATTGATTAATAATTGACTCTCATTATCATGGTTATGCTGATGGATTAATACTTCCCAGGATCCTCTTCTTTGCTCTCTTTTGAGCTTGTAAACACACGCCTCTGGCATTACTGTCCTCAAGCAAGTCACTTAGGGTGCAAGTCATCATTGCCTCTAACTTCAGTCAGTCAAAAGCTGGACACTAATTAGGAGAGGGATTCAGTTCCTTACACCTAGGAGTGTGACATGCATGGCCTAGTATCATGTGAAATACTATATAGTATCCAAGACTTTTTTGGGGGCTTGCAGATAAGACACAGGACCCACAGGAGACATGCTCCTTTCTGGAAGCTCAGATGGAACTTCCATGCAGGCTATCCATGCAAGATACCTGAGAGCATCTAAAATGGGATAGGGCATCTGCTTTAACATGTCTATGTTAAAGCAACTGCACCCCTAAGTATAAGGTGTTCATTAATATTCATAGGAAAAAAGATAGATGTATCAAACCATCCTCAGGAGACAACTTCCTTAAGAGTCCCCTGGCCTTTGGAGACACCACTCCTGTTTCATTGGCAATAGAAGGAACAAAAAAATTTAAGCTTCAAGTTACAGGACTACATGTTTTTCATCACATTCTGACACTTAAAAGGTCCAAAAGCCTAGCAAACGTTTTGAAGTACCTAAGTACCTCGCCCCCAGACTGGCCCATGCTTGTTCTGGCTGATTTTCAGTACTACCAAAGCCACAAGATACCCAGTGTAGGAAGCTAATCACTCCAAAGCCTCCTGAAATCTGGAGTGCCCTCTTTGCATGTTCATAGCTCTCTAACAATTACCAAGAGAACCTGCACTGATTAAACCTTAGCTTGGGTGGTTTTGTTGGTTGAGAGGAATCCTGGGTTTTATAACTCAGCTGTATCAAATGTAGAAAACAGCCTTTCACTCACTCTTGGGCATTGTGAGGATAACCATGTGCAAGCTTGCAGAGCACTCTGACCTGTGGTACCAGAGCCACGTGCACCCAAGGCAGAAGGTTTTGATGCACCACGTAGTGCAGATTGCAATAGTGGAAATTCAACCGAGCTGCCCACAGCCCTGAGCTGTGTTAAGATCTTCCTCCAGATCTACAGACAGGACACTGATGGCAGGACACGTCTAACAACAACAAATGCAGTAAATTAAGAAAACATCAAAGATCATATCAGATGACAATTGCTTATTTTTTTGTAACAGAAAAGCTCAAGACCTCTTCTGGACATAGCGAGTCCCAAAGGTACATGAGCGATGCAGATTCACAGGTTGAGCTGCACTCATACACTCATGCTCATCTGATACACAAGATCTTTATGATCGATTATAGCCCAACAAATGAATGACATACAGTACTGGTGAGGAAGGGGGGAGCTGGAGAAAGCAGCATTTCCCTCATCTGTACCTTTATTTGCAAGCTGCTGGAAATTTGTAGGAATAATTCCACTGCCAGTAGCATACAAGCTGTTTGATTTAATCCATGCCTTCATCAGCCTCCCCATCAATAGAGTTCACAAGGAGTTATCATAGATGAGCTGCTGCAGTTTCCCGCCCCAGCATGAGGACTGAACTGGAATTACCCTAGGCCACCTGTCCCCGCTCACCACTGCAATGTACAGTAGAGGGATTTAGCCCTTATTTGTAATCTTTTGTCTGTAGCCTTGTTGTCTGGGTGGGGCTGCACCTGTTCGTGGGGAGTGGGAATCCCTTAATTATGGCTGTGGGGCTGGGCAGTGAGAGCTGGCCCTGCGCACTGGAACACAAAGGCTTAGGGGAACGCGTGTGAATTCAGTGCCCTCTTTGTGCCATGCCAACATTCATTGCAAATCCCCCACAGGTCTTCACGGCTCAGCTCCTGCATTCCCAGGGCTTCTGCCCAGTGTTTCACAAACTGGATTGTCCTTTCTTTAGGGGGCAGAGATGTTGACTCCCTCTATTTTGGATTCTTGGGGTCTGCAATTGTTTAGGAATAGCAGTTGAAGGAAAATAATACATTCTAAGGTGCACCTTTGGCTATAGCATCACCAGTTCTTTCCTGTTGTCAAACGCATTTGATGAACTCATTTCAAGGAAATAGAGTTCACTTGGTCAGCACATCCCCATTGCTTTGAAGTGTCACGTTCATAATGATAGCTTAAGCCACAAAGACACCCAGGTTACACACCCTACTGACTCCTCAGGTATGATGCGACCCCAATTTCTTCCTCCACTGATCCCAGATACCTACTGAAGCCCCTATCCATGCCACCTCACTCCAGTGAGTGCCTCAGTCCCTCTCTTCCCTGCCCTACACTCCCCTCTGCCCATGACACCTCATCTCCTGGTGCCCGGAGCTGCCATCCCCTTTTGCTCCCTCTTCTCCCTTCTTCCCTAAGCTTTGCCCCTCTGCATTTCAAGCCAAATGCCAACGTCTCCCACCAAAATGCCAGCAAAGAAGAAGTAGATAGCACAGCTGATCTCCGGTTTTTAACTCCAGAGGCCAATGCCACAAACTCCTTTCAAGACTTCAAATAAACTTCTGCCCAGACCTCGCGCTCCCGAGCTGCAGTGTGACCTGTTCATAAGGAAACCATGGTGTACCTGCCTGCCCAAATGGATCCAACTTCTGTTGAGCGTGAACACGGACATCCCCAAAACTCACAACATAACAGTTTATTCCACCTTTTTCCAAGCCAGCTCCCGGGTCCTACCAGTTTTGGTGATTCCTCACGGGAAAAACCGGCCAGGCGCCGAGAGCCCTCAGGGTCCGACCTCGGGGCTCTGCCGCCATCTTGTGACGCTGCGCGGAACGGCGCTGGCAGAGAACGGCCCTGTGATGGCGCTGCCGCCGCCCGCTCAGCCCTTGGGGAAGGCGGCTTGGAGGGCCTGAAGGCCACGAGACCCCACGAG
>NW_010312581.1:5997-33306 GCF_000700745.2 Antrostomus carolinensis
CCTTGCTGCCCCCCCACGCCGGCACCCCCACTGCCGGGGCTGGGTGGGCTGTAGCCGCACTACCAGTCGCTGAGCCCGCACAGGTAGTGCAACCTGTCATGGCCACCCGCTGCCATTCCACAGCACAGCGCACCAAAACGGGTTAAACACGCTGCAAAAAACCTGCCACAGCAATACCTGAAACGTTACCATGTGACTAAAACTGCCCTGAAAGCGGTTGACATTTGCTTTTTTGCTAGTTCTTACTAATAACGGCGCTTCCCGTTTGCTGTGCTGCTGCCTCCGTGGCTTGTGGTTTTCTGGCTGCAGATCCCCGTCCTTTCTGTGGATCTTCAGCCCACATATGATTCAGTGTAAAGATGAAGACCCGACGTCCATACCTTCTTTGAACCTGTTGTAATCGCTGTGAGGATAACCAGGGTTGAGAGCCAGCTGTTGTTGGGTTTATAGGACAAATGAGAGGTTCAGATGCAAGACTGATAGCAATTAGATTGCCACCTGCTATCGCTTTAATCCGTATCCCAGATTTTTAATTGTTAAGAGGGGGGCTGTTGGCACATGAATACACGAGGACTATCTTAAAAGGCACAAAGCGTTAGGATTGCATCCTGGTCATCACAAGTAGGGCTGCCCCATTTTTTAGTTTTAGCCTCTACCATGAATTTTGGTCTCATTTTTTAACAGTTTCATCCTGAGCTTTCTAGGACTTCTGTACTCCATACTTCCATCCATGAATTTATTTATTTATTTTAGCGAATGCAGATTATTTCATTTTAGGCTTGACCCGCTCTTTCCAGCTTGGCTTCCTGACAACCTTCTGCTGTCAAGTGGCCGACATTCATTTGCACTGTGTCTGATTTTCAGCAGGTCCCTATCTGAGTCCTGTTCTTCCTGGCTGTTACCCAGGTGAGCAGTCCTACTGCAGTCAGGGTGATAATAGCTGTCAGTAATTGGTACTTCTACAGGTTTGCAGGGTCAGGGCTTGCTTCTTCCCCGCCTTTGGATAGCTCTAATCTGCTTTCAAATCATGCTTCATCAGAAAAAGAGAACGCCAAGAATTTTGAAAGGTTTGGTATCAGGTTCCACAAAGGGATGTGCTTGGGAGAAACATATTGATTTTGTTGGAGAGACACACAAAACAGACTACGATTTGCATAAGGAGCTACTGAGAGAAGGGAACTGAATGAGAGGTCAAGGGAAGGGTTTTCATTGACTTCAAAGAGTATTGGATCAGATCCACGCAGAACATCTGCAACTTCCTTTGATGCACCAGCAAACTGTAGATGACAAGCCTCTCTTCTTTGTACATGCTCTACCTACAGCATTATGTGAAGAAAGACTTTGCCACTGGCAATGGCACAAGCCAGTCTTAGGAAAGAAAGTGGATCCGTATAATCTGTTTGTGAGAAGCTATTTTTAATAGGTGATCTAAGGTTGCAGCACGTTTGAAAGTGAATGTACCCTAGAGGTCACTGCAGAGCAGACCTTTGAGCCACTCTATGTTCTGAGGGAAAATTGTCAAAATATTCTAGAATATTAAAGTAGATTTTTTTTAAAAAATGTATTTTCAGGTGACTCTGGATAGTCACTGTCCATCTGTCTCCAAAACCACCCAACCATATGACATACCTCCACAGAGCAGATGCTCTGTACCCTGTTACCTTTCTCAGACGGAATGTCACCTACCTCATATTCCCACGTACTCCCTCTACCACACCTCAGTCTGTGAGGTCTGTGAGGTGCTGCAGAGTAGCCCAACCTCATCCCTGTCTGCACCACAGCTTCCCAGCACCCACAAGCTGTCCGCCCACCATGGTCCCAACAAATAGTCTTGTTTGTCCTTCTCCAGCCAGAAGAACAGCTCTGATAGCAGATGGGTCCCTGCAGCCACTGCTGTGCTTGCTGCAGTCTGGGAAGTCATCACAAGTACAGCTGAACACCTCTGATCTGCTGTAGTTTTCTGTGGAGAGTTGCTTAATGGGCTTAGTTAAATACCACGGCATGGGCAGAGTGGAGGAGTTTTACTGTGTCTCTTTGGAGCAGTTCATCTGCTACCTCCAATTTAGGCAATGGTTTTTTTATTGGCAATTTCTGCCTATTCTTGAGGCAGGTGTAGAGCAAGAAGGCAAAATCTTGCAGAAAATAAGATAAATTGGCACAAGGGTAATGGAAATAAGAATAGCAACAGGGCCAAAATAAAAGCCATCATAAGCATCTCTACAGCCCTTTTCATCTGTGGATATCAAACAATTTGCAAGAACTAAAAAAATTAAGGCTCACAGCAGTGCTAATATGTCAGAAATACACAGTTTCTTTCACCTATTGCTTAACTGCTGTCACCCCTGAATTAGGACAGAGAAACTGTTCATTGCTCAAGGCAATGACGCCTTGCAATTTAGGGTGTGAGAGGCTCACTCATACTGTAAGACAAGGCAGCATTTAGAGTCTAGAGCTGGCCAGGCCACTGCCTTACAAAAAGAGCCATGGATCTTTAACACCAAGTGGTCAGGCCCTCAGTTTGACGTCTCAGCTGATAAAACAAGAAAGGTGAAAGCAGGGGCAGAACCAATCTTTTAACAGCTGGCTATAGGAGAAGACAAATTTGTAAACTGAAAGAGGGACAAAGAAAAAACATTTACCCCCTGCTTTTAATAGAGGTTCATTCATAAAAGTAAAGCGTAGGCTACAAGGTCATAGAAAGTTACAAGTGATCTGGTTTTGGAAATGCCCTTCTTACAGACCAAGCCCAGAGGCAGAGGCTATTTGGGCTATTGCCAAGGAGAAGTGTCATGGAGGCGCTTTTTTTTTCCTTCTCTGGGGGCCTAAGGAAACTCCAGCTAGACATATTGTACATCACAAGGTTTAATGACCTTTGTTCATAATGGACCCAAGCGTGAATACCCAAGTACATTCAGGAGAGGCCCAAGACTAAGAGGTGATGTAAAGCCTGAAATAGGGAGAGAACATTTTCTGGATTGGGAACAGGGTCATTCCTGGGGCAGTGAATGTGTGAGGGTTCATTTTGCACCTGGTATTCTGATTAACAGTGCGGTCAGTCTCCTGAACTTCCCAAGCATGAACACCTGCTTCTAGCTCTGCTCATATCCTAGCCCTTCACAACGCTTTCTCCTTCAGTAACCCAAGAAAATGCATAGGCATCCCATGGCCCTGTCGGAACTGTCCCCAAGAGACCATCACACAACCACACAGGGAGGGTTGATCTCAGCTCCCACATTCCTGAGAGCTCACAGTCAGCTCTTTAGCTGCCATCCTCTACGTGCTTTCAGTCCACCAGCTGTGTCCTCATCCTTCAATGCTGACTCCTTCTGGAAAGGAAAACAAAAATTCTTGTTGTCTCTGACTCCAGCACCTTCCTCTGTGTTGCCTTTGCCTCTTTCCTAACAGCTGTGCAAAATATGTTGCTGTTCTTTCCTGTTCTTTCCTCTTCCTTCCTCCTGTCATAAAATGCCTGGATCCATCGTCTCATCTTCCAGAAATGACACCTGAGCAAAGATGACCTAGCTATGGGTCACATTTCTACATCCCATACATCAGCAATGGGGCAGTCTTTGTTTCCAGAACTAAGCAGGCTACTTGAGCATCCCTGATTACTGTTTCCCCCCCGCCCCCCCTGATTTCTGTGGCAGGTCCTCTGTTCCTGACAAGTTTTTCTGGAAGTCACTTTGTAAATGCTGTCAAACTGCAAAGAAGATGAGCTGGATGAGTACAGATGATGCCTGCTCTGCCAACCTCCCCAGAGCCTGCAGGCCAGATCCCCACAGTCACCTCCAGCATGTACAGGTACCTGCTGACTCAGATGCGGGCACATGACTGTGTGTTTGATCATCTCTCTGACACCAAGGGAAGTGGACTGAATGTATGGAACTAGGAGGGTTGGAGCACAAGGTGAGGGTGAGTGCGGTCAAGAAAGCCAGAGCCTGGGGAATATTACAAAGGGATTTCTGAGGAGGAGAGAGGAAGGATACCACAGAGCAAAGGGAAAAACAAAACAAAACAAAAAACAACAAAAGAGAAGACAGTAAAAGGGAGGGCAATAATGGGCATGAATTTCTCTTTCTTCTGCTCTGTGGCAAGCTGCCAATCCCTTCCACACACATTCCTCAGCGCTACTAAAACCAGTCCCCATGGACACACCTGCCTTGAGACAAATTCTTTTAGTCTTGAAAAAATCTGGGCACTTCTTCAATAAAGAGCTTTGCTTTTAAACTACTTTGCCTTTGTGAATTTTGGCAGCAGCTCACACTTGGAGAGCTTTTGAGAACCCTTTCTGTAGTCAGATTTCCCTGCCCTGCCCCAGGGGACTGTGGGCGAGCCACTTCCCACAGCTGTCCCTCAGTTTCCTATTCTGTGACATGTGGCTCACCACTACCTCAAAGGGCTGGGGCTAGGCATCATTTATGTGTAAAGAGCTGTGAAATCCATCAGCTTGATGGGGTGCTGAGCATTAACAGGACATGCTGGGAGGGTAGTGTTACCGAAGCTCATCACTTGAGTATAGCAGGAGGTGGGACAGGCACAGGAGTATGGTTTAAAACACTTCACTGCCCAGTGCAAAAAGTCATTATGTGAATGGAAGAGGAGGCAGTGCAGTTGTGTGGTGACAGGACTCATTTTTTCTACACAGTAGGGCCAAGGCTGAAGACCAGAAAATACAAACATGCTTAGGAGTACTTGCTAAGCCCTCACCATCTCATTCAAAATCAGAAAAAAAGTAAAACCCAAACTGAGACTTTTTCAGTTCCTTTTCATGTAGGCTGTCTCCCAAGGCACCTCATACTGGAGATGTTCTGCGGTGGCAAAATCCCATTTTTGCTCTGAGGAAAGTCTCTCATCTTGTCTTGTTCCAGAATTAGAGTAGATTTTCAACAAGCTTAAAAGAGAAACCAAATGATTTGCAGCATGGTGCAACATAAAAAAACATCTCTACAGTTCTGTGGATACATGGCTAAAATAATGGACATGACGATTTCTGGTGAATGGAGGGTGCTAGTAATATAAGAGTAACCTGCTCCTTCTTTCCTCTCTTCTCTCTGTGCTCACAAAGCTTTGCTTGCCACCAAGCAAAGAAGTTACTGTTAGCAAGTTGTCTTGCCTCATTTCTACCTAAAGCTGTCATGGAACAAAGAACATAATTTTACTTTAAAGTGCGTGGCAATATGCAACACAGCCAGTGAGTACAGCTGCCTATTTCCTAACCAAGCCCGTACCACCTTTGCTCTGAGAAAGAGGTCAAGTATTGCTCTTTATGTGCCGAAGCTGCCCTAGTTGTCTTAGCTTTGGTTTTAATATCACAACTGGAAAAAACATATGCTAATTTTCCTTCCTCTTTCTCAAGAATTCTCCCCCCCAAACAATTGAGTACCAAAACAAGTTTTAGAAAAAGCAGGGTCTGAAGATCTGGACGCTGTTAGGAGCCATGCAGAGTCTAATTCTGTCTTGGCTGCAAACTTAATTTGTAGTCTTGAGCAAGTCAATTAAATTCTCATCAAGTCTTCCCTCAGTAAAATTGAGAATAATTATTGCCTTGTAGAGATGCTGCAAAGACTAAGAAAGTCTTTAAATAGTTTATTTAAGATGTTAAAATCTCTTAAGAATTATGTAGAAACTGCAATTAGGATTTATAAAAAGATTATTTAAAAACACAATGGGATAAAAAGTATCATCTTTGAAACTAATTAATGGAATAACAATGTTGAAAACCTTCTTAGATGTGAAGTTGCCTGCAGAGTATATTCAGCTCAGAGAAGCAACTGATCTTTATTCGCTGTGGTGGAACAAAGTCAGTGCAGATACATGAGTCAGTTCTTGTAGCCTATGATACTCTTTAATAGTGTCTTCTGTTATTATTGGTCTTTATTATTCACGATCTTGTAACACTTTGGGCCTTTAGCTAGGATCTGTCCTGCCGTGATTGGTACCACAGACAGAGAAGACAATGAAGTTCCTTGTCCCAAATAGCTCTTAAATGTCCATCAGTTTACATCACATGAGGATGTCAACAGATCTGGTTATAGACATAAAATTAGTTTGTGTAAACACATCATCATGGGATATAAATTCAAATACACGATGAGAAATGTCACAGGGATTCCCCTGGCAGATGCATGTAGCACAAGGTAACAGTGGCACCATTACGGCTGGTGTAATCCTAGCTGTCCAAATCCACCAGTTGCATAGACATGCTCTATGTGCATACCGAGTAATGCGACTTTCAGGAAGGAGGACAGGAAGATGCAGGGTAACTAAGTGGCCTTGCAGAGCCTTAGATGGATCTCCTCTGGTTTTGGCAGCCCAAGATAAAGCACAAATGTATTTGAAGAAAACTTGACCTTAAATTGACAAAGGTGGATGTTACTGGGAGAACACAGGCCAGTACAATCAGCATGTCTGAGACAAAATAAAAGGTGGGACCATGCTATGATAGATCTTAAAAGTGAAAAATGGAAGTTTGACCTGATGTATAGGGAATAAAGCCAGCAGAGAGAACAGTAAAACTAAAGACACAGACAGTTTGCAGTTTTACACATGCAGATCTTGGCACATCCTCAAAATTAATTGTTAACCTAATAATAATGCTCTGCTCAAGAGATAATTATCTTGTACCCAAATTAACATGGTCCTTCTCCTCCATCTTGTACTGTAAGACAAATAATAGAAAAAGGCTGTAAAATTTGCCATTCCATAAAGGACTACTGAGGAGTGACCCATTTGATTGATATAATTTTTTCACAAGTGATAATGTATTGAAAAGATGGATCAGGTAATAAACCCCTGCCTTATCCCCACCACACTACTTGAAATTGCTGTGCAACCAGTTCCAGCCATTATCTGATACAGCAGAGTACATAAGAGAAAGAGTCAGACATTGCCAAAAAAAAGCATCAGAAGAGCTAATTCCAGAAGTTCATACCCATTTCCTCCATTCAGTCCTCCCTTACCTACCCCCTCCCTTTTTCTCTGCTCAGTCCTGCATCATCCATTTGTATGGCTCTGTTTTGATGGAAGAGGTGCAAACTGCCTGCAGTGGGGAGGGCTGGGAGTGATAAGAAGGTTTCTATTGGTTTTGGTTTTTATTCCAAATTTATTACTGGCCATACTTGAAAAGCAAAATAATTTCCCCTGTTCCCCTACTGATATGTACACATGGGTACATAAAGACATCTAAACACTTTTAGATTTACAGTGAAGTGTAAGGGGCAGGATATTCAAATACCTCTCAGTATAGCTACTCCAAAGTGTGGAATACACAGTCACACTGAAAGGTAACGGGCCATTACTCTGATTTTACACACGTGGTGAAAGCCAAACCTTCCTCTTTCCTCCATTTTTAAATGAATAAGCAGAACAAGGTTGCTCAGCCCAGTGTCTGGTTTCTCTGGGGCAGCAGAGTTGTGTTTTATGCTGTCTTTTTTGTTGCGTATCAGTATAGTGCAGGCCAGCTGCTGTCCTTGAAGATGTGGGTCTGTTCATATATTTACATATCTGCAATTACCACTGCACAAGCTAAACCAGAGCCTTACAGGACTCTTTCCTCAGGTCATCCTGCTGTATGAGTGAGGAGGCACCAGCTGCTGCTTAGCCCAAATGTCCAGTTGCATACAATGTTCTTTACAGGTGTAAAATAAATGCGCTTTCTGCTCAGGCAAGCTTCCTCTGTCAGTTACTGACTTGCCAGTTCACTAAGAGTTGGTCTCCACCAACCATGTATATCAAGGTACTAAACCAAGCACGGTTTGCGCACAAGGCTGTGGATACTAGGGGGTTTTTTCCCACTCCATGATCTATTTTGTTTGTATGGAATTCATTCTCATCCTCAGAAGGTGTCAATGTGACCTGGTATCTGTGGGGACCAATAAGAAACAGGCATTTTTCCAGTTCTCTTCCTACTTTCTTCCATTTGCAGAAACAAAGAGTATTTCAGTTTAGTATCCCAGCCAAAAGTCACTGTCCTCAGGCAGGTGCTGGCTTCTCCACCAGCACGTGGCTGAGCACAATTTCTAGTCATGCTCCTGTCTGAGACAACCCTCTCCTGATATGAAAGGTGAGGAGAGGAGAGGGCAAGGGGTTGCCTGACTAAAGAATGCCTGTAAGGACCAACCCCCCTTTCCAGTAGCTGTGCAATAGATTTTAAGAAAAAAAAGCGACCAGAGAATGAAAGGATATCAGGATGGGGGTGGGGCATGAATTCTCAGCATGTGAGGACAGCGATTTCTGCACCACCTGAGCAGAGACCTGAGCAGGCTGGGCCCATACATCCTGGTCAGAGCAGGCAGGCAATAGCAATAGGTGATGCAAGGGCATCTCTGCATGGCAGAGTGTGATGCAGCACAGACACAGACACAGCAAGCAGACACTTCTGATGACAATATGATCGTCAGCACCTACGACACTACATAAAACCAGTAGCAGGAGGTGTCTGCTTCATTCATGGTGCTTCACACCTCTGGTGGCCTTTGTGCCATTCTGGTTTATGTTGGCTGTAGTAATCACTGTCCTTGTATGATGTTTTTAAAAGTTATGAAATTGTACAGTTCTCCTGTAGAAAGTACAGGAAAATGAGAAACTGCAGAGCTCCAAAACAGAAGGAGCAAAAGTAAATTGAGTGCAGTAGAGGTCTGCTTTCTGAAGACATTAAACAGTTTTAAGACTACACTAGTAAATGAACACACCCTTTTTATTACTGAGGCAACCAAAGTGGGGAGAATGGAAACAGACTGTTATAGGTAAAGCCAAATGAGATGTTGCTTAGTAACTCTCAGCAGGGAAGCATTTAAACCCAGCCAGTTTAGGGAAGCTGATGTTCTGACTCAGAGATTATTTTCTCTGGAAAAAACCTGAAAGCAGGAAAGCTCAATTTAACAAACATATTATTTGTTTTCCTGTTACAGCAAACCGTGGTACAGAAGTATTTACAAACTTGTACAAGGAAGAACAGACAAGGCATATTTTCAACAAAAGCATTACTTTACTGAACATGTTTTTTGATGCTGATTTTTTCCCCCCAAATACAGTAAACTTCACATTCATTTTTGTTTTCAGATTCTGAAATACACAAGTGATAACAGAGGTCTGGAGACGTTACACAGATAGTTACATTATTATCGTATTATTTCTGTAAGGGGTAGTTCCTGGGGCAAATTGTACTTCAGCTCTGCTATTGGACACAAAATTAAAGTCATGGATTCAAAAGAAGAAAGACTCCATGTCTCCACTGGTTCTGTTGCCTGGAGTAGTTTTAATTAGGCCCTTCTTCAGGACTTTGCTTTTATGGGTTCGCAGAAAGTCACCTGGCTTGGCTAAAGGTCTCTCTCATCAGGGAAAAACCCTCTCAAACCTTATTTGGAGATTCATGCTATTTTTGCTTCCCTTTAGAAGGATGCAATGATTTTACAGAAGTAGAAGCTCTGGAATGATCAGTCAAGTCCATCTGTATTCTTGAGTACTACAGCTACTGTTCAGCATAGGCAAAGTCAGGTTCAGGAGAGCACTTAATTTCAGCAGCCTCAATACAGTTAATGGTGATAGTTATGAATGTGAACTGTTGCATAGATTTCTTTTTTCAATTTAAAACATACAATAAACAGATCAACACATCACATTAGCCATGAAGAGGCAGACCACCAAAGAGTTACCGCAAAAATATGTATTTTATCATAATAATAATGATAATAGCTGGAAAGCAAAGCTGCAGTGGCATAAGTACTAAAATTTGAATTATATTAAAAGCGTGTGAGTTTTTCACAAGCCTGTTGTATGAGCAGTGAAAGATGTTCTGTAAGGCACAGAGATCCACTTCTCACTGATCAGAGCCTGGTTTGAAGTTTAATGAAACACTGTTGATACAGAACCTCTGCCCAGAAGGTGTGGGACCATTATCAAACACAAGGCCTATATGGGCATCACAGTGCAACAGGAATTATGTACCATGATTACCTTTGCAGCTATGGACCAACATTATGCTGGTACCTGCTGCACTATCCCAAATGAAGAAACTTGTATGGTGAATTCACCGTTGAGTTGTGTGTGTGGGGAGAGACTATAAATACATCCTGGAGTAATCACCTCTAGCCTGTGGGTGAATATATGCCCCCAAAAAAGCAAATCCCAGAAAAGGAAGCAAAAAGGTACTAATGCCAGAAAGTATATGAAAAAACTGGGAGGATCTAGAATTCTCAATACATAATGAACATTTCAAGTGAATTGAGACAGTCAGTGTAGGTCCTTCTCACAGGTCAGCTGAGGATACCCCCCCGTCCAGATTACTGATGGGAAAAAATAGACTCAGAAGAGCTATCTGTGGTTCATTATAAAATTGGAAGGTTGTTTCAGCTGGGCTTCTTCAAAGGTAATTGCTGGATATTACAGCAAACATGAACTCGTATCACAATAATGGACTGCAGTGAATGCTTGGTACGTTTGCAGATAATACCTAATCCTGCTAGAAGGGGCTGCAAGCACACTGGAGGACAGTATTAGAATAGAAAGCAATCTTAACAGTTTGGAAAAATAGACACAAAAAAAATCCCAAGGTGTAATCTGTTAAGCTCAATTACATACATTTATATCTTAACAGAAGTAATAAACAGCACAGACTTAGAGTTGGGAAGAAATGGCTAGGGGTGGCAGTTCTTTAGAAAAAGACCTGAGTATTACAGCAGGTCCTGAGACAAGTAGGGGTCATGGTTTGGGGAAAGACAAAGGTGTAAGGGCAGGAACGCTATCTCTGACCTCTGATCTCCGATGCAGGCTACGCCGGCTGCAGCGCTATGTCCAGCTTTGCACTGCACTTCAAGGAGGAAAAGGATCAATTGGAAGGAGCGCAAAATAGAGCAACAAGAGGATCGGCGCTCTAAAAAACACCACATAAAAAGGAACAGTTGAAGGAACTAGCTCTTTCTAATCTAGAAAAGAGAAGACTGAGAGAGTCAAAATCGCTTTCCAGAAAAAAAGAGTGACTTCTGTGAAATAAGAGAACCCATAGCAGATAGCTGTGAAGTTGCAGGGCACCACCACTGCCACGCAGGGCAAATAGTAGTAAGCTTCAACTGCTACAACGCAAACTTAGTGTTTTTCCTCAGTGTCTAACCAATAGTAGGAAGACATGAATGTTACAACTCATTACCTAGTAAGGTTGTGGAGCCTCCATCACTGCATATTTTAAGTACAGCTTCAGCAAACGTCCAGCAGGATTGAATTAGGAAGAACTGAACTTGTGATGGGACAAATGCATGGACTAAATCCCAAAGTCCCTTCTACCGTCTGCTGACACATACTGCAGTTCACCTGAATAAATTTTCTGTCTAAACTCAAGCCCTTGGCTATACTTACACAACTACTCTCCCCAGCCACACAATTTTCTTCACCCCAGACTGACTGCCTATATTTGATACTTCGAACTCTACTCATGTGTTTCATACCAAGGAGCAAGACAGAATAGTTCCAGTGATACCACAATTCTCACTGCTGTGTTTATTTTTTTCATTTGTGGGCACAAAACCCACTTATTTGTTAAGATTTGGGTCTCTGGGTATCACCTCCAAAATAAACATACCTGTTTGCAGACAACTTCAGTTCTAGTTGATCCTAATAAGTTATATGTTCATCTCATGAATGTGTTATTTTCATCTCTGCCACAAGTGCCATAAGCCTCAGAAAACAATGGCCATCCAATCCCAGAATTGTACTTCTTTTCAGAGCTATAGTGGAAACCAGATCTTCTTGTTAATTAATAACAGAGATGTTACCAAAAAGTCTGGTTTTAATAAGAACCTTGGCTTTTTTCCTCATCCTTGTGTTGTACTACTATTAATAATATTTGGCACAGTAGAAGTTTTCTCAGTGGCATCAAGCTGCTGGAACCTCCTTTCCAAAGGGAATGCTTGATCAGCCCACAACAGGAGGTTTTGCCTCACCATTTCTATTGCACTGAGAGTTTGGCATTTTATAAAGCTTGAAAAAAGGTTCTTCCAACAACTGAGCACATTGTTCAGCTGAGTTATACCTGCAAAGTTGCAGTTCGAAGCCTGACCCAATGCAGCACAACCTCAGAGAAGAGAATTTACAAGAAGAAACTAAGTATGGAAAATGAGTATGGAAAATGGCTGGGTTGGCCCACAGGACCAGAATCACATGTGACAATGGCTCCAGCTTGCAGTCAGCCATCAAAACAATTTGGTAAATCAAACAGAGCCTTGCTGAAACTGTCACTGAACCGATGACAAATCCTCACAGCACAAAGATCTGCTTTTCCAGAGAGATAATCGCAGCCGTCAGAAACAGTACTATGGATTGTCAACTTGTGGGTGCCTCCTGTTCACATCCAGAATTATCAGCCCTGCTTGGTTACATATTAAAAACTAGAGTATGTTGGAAAATATGATCAGAAAATATTTTTGGGATTTAGCAAATCCCGAATGAAATGAACAGGAATGAGATAATCCTTCTTATTTAAAGTTGTGCAAGTTTTGATAGCAGTAAGTGCTTTCTTCTAGCAAAAAGTGACCTAGTGTAAGTTAGAGTGAGAAATTAAAACCACTAAGATAAATGGTCTGGAGACCCACCGCAGCCGTTTCCCCCCGATTTCCCCCCGATTTCCCCCCGTTTTAGCCCAGTTTCCCAAACTCAATGCTCTTACTGGCACCTAGTGGTGGATGGAGACACCGGCACCAGCAGCAGCTTTTTTTGCCATCAAGGGGATTAGTCCATGAGTCAATACAGAATTTAAAGCAAAATATCTAGCATATATCATGTACATTTTGATGAGATATTAATAAAGTGAAGAAAAATCTGAAAATCTTACTTGCAATACTTTTTAGAAAGACGAGACAAACAACCTGGACAAAAAGTTTAAAAAATCCAACCCAAAGAACAGTGCATGGATTCATTTGTGATTCAACATGCATTTTATAACTACTTGTGCAGTGCTGTCTTTGAGCAATGTAAATGTGGAAATAAAAGAGAATTTGCAAATATAGAGTGACCAAAGGCTTGCTTTTGTGCAAGCTATTGCTCAGTCCATTACATCAATCCATGAAGACCCATGAGAAATGCTTTCCTACCTTCTTCCCTCCCTAGAACCAAGGAGAAATCAGAGAGTACAGAGGGAGGCTGCACCGAAGGGATTGCGGTTGGCAGCTCTGCATCTGCATGAGAAGGTATTTAGGGCTCCAGGCCTACTCTGCTCCAGGCAAAGAGGGCTCTCTGCCACCCCTGCTACACAGCCATCTGAGCACTGTGCCTGCTGGCCACAGATTCCCAAATCCAAACCTGGGGGAACCCAAATGTCCGTACACCACTTCTGAGTTTCCCTGACATACCTGTGCTGGTTTTTTTATTATTATTATTTTCAAAATATTTCAATCAGAACTCTTCATTTTCTGACACAGGGACCCTTCTGCTTATTCATACACAGATACAAGGATCCTCTCTGAAATCCTGTAGCGTCAAGCAAGATCTTCAATGCTATGTGGGTTTTGCATCCGACTGACTCTGTCCCTTACATGCCGCTCACAATACTTAAGTTTATTGTAGATGTTTTCCACTGCTAAAGGATCAATCTTTTGAGCTGTTAAACTAGCTCTCAACAGAAATGGTCTCTGTGGTTTTACTAACAGTAATATCACTTAGATTCTCTAATAGAAACATTTTAGTACCCCAAAATATTGCTGTTTGAGATCATATTTGTCCTTTGAAGTATTTCACCACTTAATTTATGGATAAATTGACTTTCCCTAAACATATGCATTAGATTAGCCTTCGACACACCATTCCTCCAGCACATGTCATTTACTTTGATCCCTATTTCAGTCGTCCTGGATGGAATCCAGATAATTCTAAAAAGTGCTTTTTGCTGTATGAATCTCAGCTGTAGGTTTATGGTTCGCTGAAGGTTTGAGATTTCATTAAAGCACCACAATTTGCTATCTATAAAGGTTAGGGGTTTGTTCCATGTATTTTCAACTCTTTCAAATTAATATTTGGGAGCAGAAGGTAATAAATTCTGGTAAAAATGTATACACACATATACTTTGAAAGAAAGGAGGAAATGCTTTGTGTTTACCTGTAGCTAATGATCTAATGCATTTGAAAAAGAAAGAAATAAAAATGATGAATGTATTTCTTATAAAATACCATTCTTTTCCCTCATTGTTAGTGTATGTGCAACATAAGGCATTAATGGAAAATATATTTTGAGACCATTTTGCACATTTAATAATCTTAAATGTTCTTAAAAGATTTTTTCTGTGTTTGGTTTTTTTTTTTTAATTATTATTTTCCTATATCAGTCTGTAAGGCTCAGCATTATTTTGTGCTTTAAAAAAAATACATGTATTCTCTGAGAGCTGGATACTGCAAAAAGCGGCATGACTGTTTGGTTGTATCGTTGTTTTGTTACTAGTTTAGCAGCAGAAGCAATTCCCTCCAGTGCTCATTTCTCTTCATGTTGGCCTGTCAATATCTATTGTCTAATATAAAGGATGCCTAAATTGAAGGAACATTTGAAGGAACTGAAAGAACTTTTCCACAGCTTAGCCATTTAAAATTTGTCTAATTTATCTGAATTTTCCAGAGATATTTTTAGGTTTTGTATTTGTCTTCAGGATATTCTGCAATGCTGCACTACCTTCTGAAATACATTTATTTAAAAGTGTTTATTAGCAAACCTCTACGGAAAAAAATACATTTAAGCAAATATTCATTTGCATAACAAGTTTTCTGTACTTGTCCAAAGGAAACCTTAACTGTTCACAATTATCTGCCTCCAATTTTACCATTCAATTGCTTAGTTTTGGTTTATTTTTAATACAGCCACTACATTTTTCCTCCTTTCTTACTATCCAGATTTCTTGTTCTTCAGCTTCCCATTTGAAGTTCTGATCTGTGATGCATCCTTCAAAGTCTTCATAAAAATGGGCGTATCAGTCATATTCCATTGAACTCTCAGTCAGGAGTATATAAAGGCTATTTTCTAGATCAAAAATATGAGGAACTGTCTTTTCTGGTTCAGTTACAGAGAACAGAACACCCTCTGCACATCCTACTCCAAGGCACTCTATTTCCTTTTACTTAGACTTTAATGAAGTAGCAAAATATATAGAATCGCAAAGAGCACGGAGGTTAATAGTTCAGGCATTTGCATCCTACTTTTAAAAAGTAGATGTAGCCAAAAAGGTAAAAATAGTGGAATTTAATTTAGGGAATGAGAAGGGGGTGGGAGTGAAGAGGAGGTCTCAGCTCCAGTATGAGAGACCCAGCAGTAAGAATGCAACAGTATCTAGACCAGGGTAGACCAAAAGTCTCTAGCCCAGCAGCATGAGTGACAGAAAGTGACCATGAAAGAGCACAAGAACAGAGTAAACTGAGTGATATCCACTCATAAACACACATGTTTCGTGGCAACTTATGGCTTAAGGACTTCTTAAACAGAAAATTATCAATCAAAAAGGACAGCGTGCGTGGCAGGAGAAAAAGGCAGACCCTAATGTAGCAACTACTGTCTGCTGGCCACTGAAGACACTCATATGCTCAAGAAAAGGGCACACCATGTACCTGTATCACCACAGGTGTCCTGGAAATATTATACATAGCACTCTGGCACCAAAGGATTGTTCTTCTGACCCACACATCCCATTCCTCTCACGAAAAGACCAAGCCCCTCCTGCCACAGCTATGGCATTTTAAGGATGCTGTGAAATCTAAGGGATGTTACCTGAACAGTGGGACATTGCAGCACACAGAGCAGTATATTCCCAATTCTGTGTTGTTCAGATACATTCCACTAAATGGCTTTTTAAAAAGGAAGAAAAAAGGAGATGTTAATAATGCAGGTCTTCAAAAGCTCACCATCTGGAACAAGCATGTAGGAATCAGATGCAAAACGGGAGAAAAACCATAAAAAGAAAGCTTCACAGGGGGGCTTTGAAGAACAAACATTAGCAGCCTAAAGAAATGAAGGAGAGGATGCCTTTGGATTAATAGCAAAGGCTACCCCCTGCCCCCAGAAACTTCGAGACCAGTCGGATGCATAAATCATCCAGGTATCGGGGCCAGAGTCGTGACCTCCGAGGAACTTGCGAAAAGTGCAGGATCCCAAAGACCAGGGCTCTGCTATGGAGTGCCACAACTTCAAAGTGGCTCTACAAAGGGACTCTCCTCCTCCCTGCATGGCCTGGAATTGGGATCCTCACTTTACAGATAAGGATTTAGGCACAGGTCACGAGATTTCATCCCACAGTGCATGCTCCATGCATGCAGAAGTCCTGGCTCTGGACTAGGGAAGCTGGTGCTCCATGTGCAAAGCTCTGTGGCCTCCGTCTGAGAAGGAAGCAAAGTGTGGGGACAAGGTGAGTGGGTGATCCGGCACATGAGGGATAACCTGACTCCTGCATGTTGCATGGCTAATCTACATAAGGTCAAAAAAGGAGACTACAGGACAAAAACATGATCTTCTCTCTCCCCTCTGGAGAGGCTTCCACTACTGCCACACAGATGGCTGAGCTGGCAGTAAGGTATCCCAGAAAAAAACAAAACATGAAAAGAATGCAGAATGTTTTTTTCATCTGCAAACCAGCGTGGGTCAGAACAAAATCCACCTGGTTCAGTAGGAGTCTAACTTTCATCCACAGGAAGGCAGGGGGAAACCTGTGAAGCAAAAGAGTGATGAGAGCTCCCCAAAGCAGGTTTTTCTTTGTCCGGTAGGCAGAGGAGGTGGCTTAACCTGGCCAGCATTAACATTTTTATGTACTGGTTCAGTTCCTTTTTCACTTCTAAGACAGAATTGCTCTGGAGTACATTTTTTTTCTAGTCTGTAGCAACTGTTGCTTCAGCTTGTTTACTCAGAGAGCCTGTGTCTTCAATTAGATATAGAAAGATCATTTGTATTATTTTTAACATCATTTTAACTTAGATTCTGTTAATGCTTTCCATCATTACCTCAATTATCCCGTAGTTTCTATGGGTACAGACAGAGCACAGGAAGGCAATTCAGGGACATAAGAGCAGGGGTGAGTGCAGGACTTTGCATCTGCTTTCCATTCTGCATGGTACATAAGGACAACAGCTCCAGCACATCACTTGGGAAAGCTCTGAATGGAAATGGGCATCTATGACCCAAGGTACCATCTGCTTGCCCTGCTTGGCCGTCTATTCAGGATGCTCCCTCCCTGGAAGTGTCCAAGGCCAGGTTGGATGAGGCTTTGGGCAACCAGATCTAGTGGAAGTTGTCCCTGCTGATGGCAGGGGGGTTGGAACTGGATGATCTTTGAAGTCTCTTCTAACTCAAACCATTCTGATTCTATGCTTCTATTCTGGCTTGGGATAACTGCTGGTCTGCTGCTGCTCCTTTGTCATCCCTGAGTATCACTGAAAGGTTTGGTGGTTTGCCTCTTGGAAACCCTCAGGAAGCAGAACTTGTGTATGGGCTATCAAAGACTAGCAACTTCCCCAGGCCTCAATGAAAAGTGATGCTAAGAGGGAGAACAGGAAGAAAGCATCACCTACAGCCCAAGAGAAACGGGGCTAAGGCTAAATGGAGGACACACAACAGGAGAGCAGAAACCACCCACAGTGCAAACCTCCAGCAACACCCGCTGTGAGTCTGTACACACTGTGCAGAACATTTATGGTGGTATTAGACTGGCAAAGAATTAATAGATTGACTGAAAAACAATGAGTTAAATAGTTTTATTCCTCCCTAACCAAAAAGTCTGAGGTGGGAAACCACCTCCACAGTTATCTCCCATTAACATAGCATATGTCAAAAAACCCCAGCTCCTCAGTGAAGAATGCTTGCCTGGACTCATCTCTTGCAATGCAAGGGTGGTACTGGAGAGAAAAAAATGGAATTTGAAAATTACAGTTTAACTGTAAAAACTATAGCTTAGCCTGCCAGTTCAAGAGTAATACCTACAGCAGGCTGACATAGTCCTTTCCAAATGGCTAGAGGACATCGGGGACAGGGATGCCCTCGCCTTGCAGTGTCTCTGGAGCAGATGAGCTGCCATATTGGTGGGGTGGGACTCAGGGAGATGCTCCAGTTGGCCGCAGTCAGCATCTTCCTCAGTCCTGCCCCACTAGGTTGCCTGTCTAATCCATGCATTCAACCTAAATAATTGCACTTTATAAAAGCAATGAGTAAAGCACCTGCTTGAATACCAATGCAGCATTTGCAGGTAAAGGTTTCAATCACTTCTTACTGAGAGGCAAAGAGATTGGTTTAAAAATTGAATGATCACTGCAGCCATAAATATGCCTTAAATACGACAAAATCCTGTCGAGGCATTTGCTTGCAGCTGCTACTGGTTGTTTTTAAGGAGAACAAGTCTGTATTTGCATGCAAAAGTGCTCTTGCTGTCCTAAGTGCATGTTGTAGGCATTACTCTTAGTTGTATTGACCAAATAATTGCGAAGGCGATGTGCTACCTAAGTGGCTACTTGTTTATGCAGTGTGATCTGCAGTCACAGCTGCTTTGACTTGGCCTATAAATATACCTGTAATAGGACCCATGGTTTAGTTTGGCCTCCTGTCCTTAAAAGATAGACCTGAATACAAGTCAGTTTGCCAGGTTAAGCCTTAATGCTGTCGTCTGCTTTTTTTCTAATAGCCCCATTTCTGATTTGGAATTAGTTCATCATTACTGAATGATGTGGAAGGAACTGTTTTGATTGCATCGGATAATAAAGCTAATAATGGTTTTTAATACTAAATAACTTTCTTTTTAGTCCAATTTGTCTAGCATAATTTTAAAATCAAAGCTACAGAGTAGTGTTGTGTGATCAGTCTTGTGTATACACACCCCTTCTATTGAACTCACCTCATGTATAAGATGGTGAGTTCCATGGCAGCCGAGGACATGCAGCACAGTGTATGATCGTGGCTGTAATGAAATCCTCTGCTCGGATCCACTACACCATGCATGGAAAGATGGATAGCAGCAAGGCTCAGGCTCGTAGCTGATCACATTTGCTGTCTGCAGCAGCAGGGGGAGGGAGACACACAGTTGATTAATGGCTTTATCCTATATAATAAGACACAGTGGAGTGAAGCCAGAGTACCTTGATAAAAATCCTGGAGATGTGAGTCCTCAGGATTGTGATTCAGCATGGTAGGGGAGCAGGGATGCTGGGCACGGAGGAGAGGGCTTTGCCAGGGCTCTGCTAGTAGAGGGCAGTGTCTATGCTGTAGGCAGAAGGACAACGTTTTTCCATGTTGAATCATTTTGGGAAGTGAAGATCAGAGAAAAATTTTTCCAAACCCTTTCTAGCTTCGTTTATCCCTATGGCACCCTATATCAGTCATTTAGCCATGGTTTAGGAAGGAACTGAAACGTGTTAGGGAGCCTTTGGAGAAGAGAGACCAAATTTGACACTCTCCCAGTTCTGGCAAATGGCTTAGGGCTGGAAAGCACTGGCAGGTGACAGTGTTGCTCCCAGGGCTCACTGCCGCTGTCTCCAGCTCAGCCATGGAAGAGGGGCATTTCCCTCCTGTTCCTGGCTTTGGTCTCAGTCAGTGTTTGCTGCTGAGCTAATCAATGGAGTTCTCCCTGAAGTGTCTGGGTAATGAAAGAGGGTGAGGGAAAGTGATTAGACCTGAAACTTGCATGTTTTAATGTAATTGACATTGATTTAACTGGTGCTTTTTTAAAAGACAAAATTCAATTAAAAAAAAAGGAACCGTCATTGCTTCCTTGCAGCTCTCTCTTATTGGTACTATGGTACTATCCCAAAATGCAGCAATTTTGAGGCAGTGGGAACTGAACCAAGACAGGTTCGCTGCTGTGCCATCTTCCTCTGGCTCTGGAGCAGAGGAGCAGGCGCCTGGGCCATACAGCCCAGGGAGCAGACGGAGCAGAAAGCATTAGGCTCATCAGCCCTAGCCTTGTCATCCTCTCTGTTATCCATTTTATTGCAAGCCACTCCCTGATTAAAATGAATGTGGTAGTGGAAGAGGCAGATCCCGTTCCTCCCAGTAGCTGTGATCCACATTTGAGGTGGTGCGCTGGCAGATCAGAACCTCAATTTTTCCCTCCAAAAGAAGCCTGACCTGAGTCCTCTGAACCAGCATGACAGGTCTTCCTCAAGCAGAAAACCCCCCCCCCCCGGCTGGAGGTATTTCATTTTTCAGATCCTCAGTGCTGAAAAACCAAATCATTGTCCTGTCATGCCTGTAATATTGCCTCCCATGGTTACAGCACATACCAAGCTTTGTAGCTAGGCAGAGAACCGGCCCGCATGTCTCCCCATAGACTATTATAAAAGCCAATTAGGCTGTTACTTAATTTTCTTCCTTTTTTTCTCCCCTTATGCACAAGGGGAAGCAGTTAAAAATCTCTCCTGGCTACATTATGTAAATTTTCAAGTAAATTCTCCCTGAATTGTAATTCAGCGGGTTCATTGTTAAAAATGTCACCAGACTTCAGCACATACATTAGCTGCATCCAGGGAAGGGTCACTCATCAAAAGCACAATGTCTTATTAGGTGTGTGTAGAAGGGAGAGCAGCACCTCAGCTCCTCCTGCAGCGTTACTTTGCACCAAGGCGGCAGCAGCAGCGTGTGTGTAGGTGGGTGAAGGTGAGAGTAGGAGGGAAGCGGTCACGGTCCAGACTATCCTGCGAATATTTATTTGAGCTCTAATCGTTTCTCAGCCCAGGCTCTGTCTTGACTGACAGCTTTGGGGACAAGCAGAGCATCACATAATGCCTACGCTGGCAGATACTGAGCAGTCAGCCAGGAAGTGGTGAGGTGCAGAAATCAAACAAACCCTATTCAAATTCAAACTTCCGCGTAAGCAGCTTTTGTTAACAAAGCCCCTTGACATTACTACGTACAGACAAAAACACTGAAACAGTGGTATTTTTACTTTATATTAATTTGTATGCAATCAGTTGTCCTCTGCTCATTTTGTTGTACCTAATGTATGGCCCCTCCTATGGGATGCTCCTGTTGAAACATACAGGAGCTCAGCATACAAGAATTTGGCTTGGACCTGTCATTCGTGGTGGTACTGTGTGGCCGGGTCCCAAGGAGAATGACGGAAAGGGGACCCACACGAGCGCTTTGGTGAGTAGGTTGTTGAGTAGGTTGTATCTGTGGTGGGCTCCATTTTCCCCACAGAAATCCTCACTGCTCTTGTAGGAGATGGTCGCGGGAACTCCACATCCTCCCTCAGTAGTCTTACGTCTCCTCTACTAAACTTGATACAACTCCACAGCTAGTTTCTAGCCACTCAGGTGTGAGGAAACTCTGAGCTCCTGGTGTATGGAGGTACTGTTTCCACATGGAAATGCTATCCAAAGATATGAGGTCATGCTCCAATGCTGAATTCCAGTGATGGAGAGGGATTTCAGAAAAAGTTATTAGCAGCAGAAGTGCCAAAGCATCTTTGGAAAGGATATTATGGGTTTCCAGAGGCACAGAGAGACTGAATGCAGATCTGAACTTTCCTGAGGCTGACCCATGGATTCTGCTGAGATTCATTTGTGGAGTAGCCTGATATGATTCAGGTCAAAGACATAATCAGAAATAATGAACACACAACTTCTTGCCTTGTTTGCTTTATGGTTTAACATAACTTTTTGCTGATAATAAGCTATAGGACACCTAATTATCCTGACCTCTGTTTTTAGAAAAAAAATAGGTCATAATTGTGGACTAGCTGAAGCAGGAGCCTTCTGCTGGAGTCTAAGGATGGAAATGGAATGGAATGGAATGGAATGGAATGGAATAGAATAGAATAGAATAGAATAGAATAGAATAGAATAGAACAGAACAGAACAGAACAGTTTGAGTTTGAGTTTGAGTTTGAGTTTGAGTTTGAGTTTGAGTTTGAAGGGACCTACAGGTTTGGCCTTCTGTGACAAATGCTTTGAGTTGTATGCCCTCCATAGGTCCTGTCCAGCAAAAATTTTTCTAGGATTCTAAATGCTTTGAGAAATTTGTTGCAAAATGAGTGAAGACATGAATTCAGAGTGAAATGGATATTTTGCAATCACTCCTTGATAGAAAACTCTACTCTGCAATCAGGCCACCTGTTCAGCTAAATTTCATCTACTTTGACAAGCAGACATGTGCTCTGGGATGCAGTAAGTGCTTCTGCAGAAGCAGCTATTGGGAAGCAAGAACTCCAGGCTGTTTCCCAGGATTGCCCCATGCATTCCCTATATCACACCATTCAAGTTCCTTGAGCCACAGGGATAGTAATAATACATGCCCCAAACTCGTGTGTGATTTCTTACCCCTCATACCTCCAGGTAGTGAAGAACTGTGATAGTTCTTCTTCTGCCAGCACTCAAAGCCTGAACAAAGCATTGAACGATCAGTTGTTTGGCAGCAACCACTGTAGCAGCAGCTTTCTGTAGGTTATCTTCATGGATTATCACCCTGAACTAAGCCCTGACCATCTGTTCTATCCTCTAATTACAAATGCAGGAAAAAAGAATTCATGATTGCATCACAAAAAGATGGGATATAAGTGATTTAAGAGTGGAATGTCATGCTTCACACTCAGAAATTGCTCTCCCTTCAAGAGACTGATTTCCCTGATAACAAAGTTTACCTCTTTCCCAGCAAATGGGAATTCCTGAGGGGCAGGGCTCACCAGAACAGGTTTTATTCCTGCTCACTCATCTTAAATGTGCTTTAAAATTTGGAATTCACATAACTGCAATTATGAACCTTCTTTCCTTCTGTCTTAGATGAGCTCCAAATTATGTATTTTTAATGCATTTTTCTAATCAGGGAAAGCACAAACTCATGCTACTTAAAAATCCCCCCAAATTCTGCATTTCTTCCCTCTCACTTTTGCTATGATGAAGGTATGTCTGGAAGAGTTGCCCACTCATTTTGTGCTGGCAGCTCATCTTCACTGCAATGCTCTTGGTTTAGAAGATAGGCAGAAAGTGGGGGGCTGAGTGCATGCCCTCGTCATGAGTGACCTTAAATTCTTTTGTACAGCCACTGTCCGAGCCTCCAGCGGTGGCAACAGTTTAGCTGGGAGTTCAAGTTCTGATTCACTTGTGTGGTGTGTGTAAGGACTCCTGGCAACATCTGCTGTCCTCTGAAAATCTTATACAAAAAAAATGGATGCAATTGAACAAGTTGAGGGGCCAAGAAGTAATACCTTGGACCTCTCTATTTTTTATGGGGTACATGCTCCTGCCACCAGCACCTCTCCCCAGTGTGAAGTGTTGCGCTCTGGGTCTGCAGCAGCTTTGGCAGAGCCTTCAGCAGCCCTAAAAGCTGTGACCCAGCTTGTGGGGGAGTTTGATGGGACGCTTAAACACACTGCTGGCTCCCTGCGAGAGATACTTGTCTCATGGCCAGAAAGGGAGGCTGGACTCGCCTCTTGATTTCACTCAGGTAAGAATTACAGAGTAATGAGCAGGACTGTTGGTAAAGTAGATGGATAGAGGAGGGGGGAAAAAAATCTCAAAATTAATTTGGCATCTGGGTTTTTGCAGGCTTTATAGTTGGTTTGTTTGGTTGTTTGGTTGGTTTTTTTTTCCTGCTGTTATTTAAAACCAGATTGTGATTTTTCTCAAATGCATATGTTATTTGAAAAATAAGAAACATGTAAGAGGGTAGAAGCAGTGCAAGAGATCACTCTAATTCAAAAAATTGCCTGGGGGATTCACAAGTGTACAGTGTACAGTTCTGCTTTGCCTAGTGTGATTTACGTGCCTTAAACTCATTCTTTTCAGTACTCCAGCATGCTCACCAGTTACCTGTTGGAAAAACCAGCATTCTGTCCTTGAGGCATGATTTGGTTTTCCATTTCATGAAAATGGAGTGCCCAGTGGCAGTCTGGCCCAGCACTCCCTACTCCTGCAGGAACGGGACTTTGGATGTCATTTCCTGGGGCCCATCTGAGCAAATCTGGGCTGAGAAAAAACTTCTACTCCAACTTCATGTGATATCAGAACTGGCCAGAGCTGCAGGGACAACTACCCTCATGGGAACTTTGGATTAAGAGCTTTTAAAAGACAGAATGTACTGAGTCGATGCTGCTGCTATGTATGTTCTGGTCCATATTTGCTATGTAGGAAGAGTAGAAAGGATCAGAGCAGGCTCTAGGTTTTATACAGACCTCTTGTTTCCACACCACACTTTCATTCATCTAGCAGGAAAAAATTACTGGTCCATCAAGTATTGCTAGCATGTTCATTAGCATGCATTGCTTTAACTTTTGAGTGGCAAGCAAAGGCACCTTCCCAGCATACCTAAAGTTCAGTGGCATTTCAGTACCAAAAATGAGCAAGACTTGACTGGAATCTGTGCTGCTGCTTACTGTTGCCGTCCCCTGGTCAGCAAATAAATACACAACAAGAAGCAACACACTAAATTGGTGGTGGCCCCTTTCTTACCCTTCCTCTGTCCCACAGTAACCAAAGCTACAGACTGGTCCCTGAGTGAATGATGGCAGCTTTCTGATCAGAGGTTTTGGTCCGGAGAAGGTGCCCTGACCAATGGAGCAGCACACTACTTGGCATGTGTACCACTGCATCCTGAACTCACCCTGCATGTCGTGGCCACATACCACATGCTGCACAAACACTTGGCTTGTGGAAACTGCCATGAGATACTTACACCCAACACAACTTTTATCACAGTGCTGCAAAGTCCTGGTCCCTGTTAATTCCTGCTACTTGGCTTTCTTGGGAATTCCCAGAGGAATTTAATACCTGAATAGCTCTAAGCTCATCCAGTGTTTAGTCTTATGGCCCTGACTTTTTAAAAATATATTTATACCTAAGGGTCGGCCTTTAGTCAGCCAGCAATCTTTTTGGTACTGCAGCTCCTGTTAATAGAAAGTGGATCTAGGATTAAACTCACATTAGGAGTCTACAACAAAAATAGTATAGTGAAAAGAAATTGGCACTCATAGCACGTGATTCTTCTGTATGATCTACCATAGATAAATGGTGTCTCAGGAGTGCCCACTTGTCAGGGAATACTCTAATTTTCCAACTTTGGAAATCAGATCTAATTACCAAAATGTCTCACATCTTGGAACACTGAGCAGACCTCAACTCTTTCATAATTTGTTCCCTAATGCCAATTAAAACTAATGACTTGACATTTTGAAAAGCCTATTAACTCTTGAATATGTTTTTGACACCTGGCCTTTAAGGGATCTTCTTTCAAAATCTGTCAGTAAAGGTATCTTGTTTAGAGAAGTTTATATTAAAAAGGAATTAAAAACACGCTATGGCGTGGTTTTTCAAATCCTTCTTATAACTAGGAAGCACTGCTGATCTGTGGAAGGCTGTAGCTTAGAAAACACAAGAAATTAATATCAGAAGCAGTGACAATAAAGTCACATCTGGAAAAAGCAAGAGAGAGCAATAACAAAGAAACGGGGAACACTGAGACTATGAACTGTAATTTAGAAGTGGGACCAGCGTGTGCTGAGTTGTCTGGCTGGGTAGTTAGCTCAATCTTTCTTGCAATAGAAGGGTGAAAGGGTTTTGGAGCAGTTTCTGGTCCATAAGAAGTTAGCACCATATTTTAAAACCAACTTGCACAATGCTGGCACCACAAAAGGGAAAGTTGTTACACGCTATGGAGTCCATGGAGGAGTTTGTTATTTTTGGCAGTTTTATGCAAAATAGATGAGGGAGTGAGAAACAGCAGTGGACAGCTCTAAAGCTTTATGTAGACTGGAAAAGGTTTGCTCACAAGTAGACCTCCATGCAAAACCGGCTCTGCACTTTCTAGAAAAGACTTTTGCTGAAGAGCCTCTTTGGTCTTTTAGTGTAAAACAAGCAAAGCAATCTTGCACAGACCAAGCGTTAGGACTGCTAGAAGACAGGGTCAAAGAAACCTTCTGGTGTGCTCACTTGCAAGACATGGCTAGAATGAGGAGTGCTGATTGTAAGGAGCAGTTAAGGAGGTGGGTATAGCCTGGGCAAAGGGCTGCATGAGTGACAGGATCTGCTGCCTACTTTGATATGATTGGTTTTCTCATCTTGCTATATTTTTCCCAGCATTCATCCAACTTCAGGCAAGAGCTGGCTTCAATTATGCTTTGCATGTGGTTTCCATAGATGACATCTCAGCATGTCAGTGAAACATCAATGAGCTGGAAGAACAAGCTGGTTCATTAGCATGCAAATAAGCTCACTCCTTAATGAGAGAAAAGCTTTTATTAGCTCATTGTGTCTCCAATATACTAATTTCTTCCATGTCCTACAAATAACATATTTATAGGTTGAAGACACATATAGGCATATGTCTCTCTCTCTGTGTTTCTGTCATTTCTGCATGTACTCTGCCTATACCTGAAATGTTAATTCTGCCTGGGTGACAGTGGACAAGAAAGGCCAGAGAAAGTCATTCCAATATTACTGATATTGTTCAGTGTCAGAGCCAGTGTTTGTATAATAGAAAAATAATTAGCTCATTAAGAGGGCTAAAGAGCTGTTAATTTATCTGCAAAGTTCGGCTGTAATAGCTGTACTGGTAAAGAGTGTGAAAAAATCATGAGTCCACACAGCTGTATTGCAAAGCCCACAGCAAAACGCTGGAGCAGAGTCCTCTGGTCCCTTCCCTCAGTGCCATCTGGGGAGAGGTGCAGCTGCCTGGGAGGAGAGGAGATACCTTGGCACAGCTGTGGTGGTGGAGGGTTCACTTGCTGGATGTGGCAGTAGGTGTTTGGCCGTGTGTTTCTGTGCCGTATTATGTGTTTTCATCGCTGTGCAGTGCTTCGTGGCGTTTCGGATGTGTTGATCAGCACTCAGCAGTTAACACGTCTTAGCTGATCACCGATTCCCACCCCACCAGCACAGGCACAGTCCTGCCTCCCAGAGCCCGCTGCATGGCCAGCTCCACTTCTCAGCCTTTGGGTGGCATCTCTCTGGCCTGTAGGGCTGCAAATAACCGGTGCTTCACCTAGAGCCAGTGTATGGTGTTGAAAGAACCCTTTTTAGCTTCTGCAGTCCAGGGCAAACATCACAAGTCTTTCGTCAAGGTGCGGTAAGGGTTTTGCCATTGCTGCACTATCAGAAAAGTTTGTTGAGGAGAGGCTGGAGATTTTTACCTGCAAAGCAATGGCTGTGGTTCATAACCACCCCAGCCCACAACCAAACTGATGGGGTCTGGGGGCCTGGGGTCATTTCAAAAGCAAGTGGGCAAAGAGGCACGCAGGCAAGTTCAGGGGTCTTGAAGGAAGGATCCTGGAGCTTGAACCCCACCTGCCCAGGCACTCTCCAGCTCTCTGGGATCACAGCACTGGCTATGGAAACTCTGCTGAACATTATGACCCTGCATGGTGGTCCCACTTGGCTTGCGCT
>NW_010312582.1:0-2365 GCF_000700745.2 Antrostomus carolinensis
CCTCAAAAACATCCCAAAATTACAGCAACAGAAGATTCTCCTTACAGCATCCCGCAGTACACCAGTACTTACTACCTATTCTCCAACCTCTGCTGCAGCCTTTGACGTCTCCAGCGGTGGAGAACTCCTTGGAGAGGTTGCTGGCAGCCTCGCTGACTTTGAACGTTAGGATGTAATAAAAAAGGAAATGCAGGAATTGGCTGCAGTGATTTGAGGGTGATTTGTGGCCATAGCAACATTACTATAATCTATGCTGCAAGGAACAAAAGCTACTTTGATGATGTTTCTTGCCCTCTCTGCTCCCCAGTAACATAAGACAACACCGTCCAGACACCTTCCAGTCCCCCAAATGCCCGTGTGTTCCCTCCCACTCGCTACCCCTGACAAGAAATCACTGCAAAGGGGCTCAAAGGGACTTTGAAAGATTGTCCAGTGCATCCATCATCTGGACAGATTCTGCCCAAGCAGCCACTATTGACAGACCATTGCTCCTGAGCTGGTTTAAGAAGGGGGTGATGCCTGGCTCCCCCAGTTGCCCACCAAGCACCAGCCATTCCACTGTGCTCCCAGTGAGGTGAGCATGTGACAGAGACGGTTTGGCCAAGGATGAGCTGAGGACACGAATTGTGCTGGTAACAGACAATAAAACAACTCACTCCAGGTTTATCACTGGTCTATGCCACATGGCTGCCCACCTGCAGTGCTGTGTCCAGTGCTGGGGCCACCAACACCACAAGGACATGGAGCTACTGGAGCCAGTGCAGAGGAGGCCACCAGGATGATGCGAGGGCTGGAGCAGCTCTGCTGTGAGGACAGGCTGAGAGAGTTGGGACTGTTCAGCCTGGAGAAGAGAAGGCTCCGGGGAGACCTTCTAGTGGCCTCCCAGTACCTGAAGGGGCTCCAGGAAGGCTGGGGAGGGACTTTGGCCAAGGGCAGGGAGTGAGAGAACAAGGGGTGATGGCTTGAAAGTGTCAGAGGGGAGATGGAGCTGAGATGGGAGGAAGAAATTGTTTGGTGTGAGGGTGGTGAGACAGTGTCCCAGGTTGGGCAGAGAAGCTGTGGCTGCTCCTCCCTGGAAGTGTTGAAGGCCAGGTTGGATGAGGCTTTGAGCAACCTGGTCTAGTGGAAGGTGTCCCTGCTGATGGCAGCGGGGTTGGAACTGGATGGATGATCTGTTTCCTTTACTACACTTGCTTATTCTTAAATTCATCTGGAACATCTTTAGGCTCGGACTGTCTCTTGCATTGCACTTATGTCATGCCATGACGTCCTAATGGGGCGGGGGAGGGTGGGGGTGTCTGATCTCCACTCAGGCCTTCAGGCACCCCTGTAATAAAAGAATAAATCAAACTGTTGAGAAATGAATCTAACAAGCTGCCAGCCTGCACCCTGTGCTATACCCCTCCTACAACAACGAAGCTGGAGGTGCCAGTCTGCCCAGGGATCCTTATTAATGCTCTTGTTAGTTTTAGCTTTACAAATCAGAGGTAGCTGACTCTTGCTTCCTGCCCTCAGACACAACATCTGGGTTCTTTATGGTCATTCAAGCTCTTTTCTCACAAAGCAGAGCCTGGAATGTGCTAAGGTGGAACAGTGGAGGGGAAGAAGGAGCAAACTTTCCAAATGAGCAGCAAAGAGCAGAGGGCTGGAGCGATTCTACAGCTGGGACAGTTCAGCAGCAGCGATTCCAACCTGCCCACTTCACTTGGCCCTGCAGATTCTATCAGGGGCACAGCAGGAGGAAATTCTTGTACAGCAGTTAAAGGAAGGGACATGGTGTTTGGTGACTGGGGTTTTATTCCCAGCTGTGTTTCAGACCTTTTGCACAACCTCAGGGAATTTGCTTCATCCGCTCGGGTTCCCTCGCTCGCAGCATTCCTCAGGAACTCACAAAGGATCTCATGAGTTACAAAAATAGCAACCGAGACTAAAAAGATCATCAAGAGCAACTTCCTGTAAAAAAAACAGCAGGAGGGAAAGGCATCTGACAAATTTGCTTGTAACATGACCAAAAGATTTAACTATCACAAAACGGATCGATCTGTGTCCTCCAACCATCCCACCTTCCTAGGAATGGAAGGGCACACCCATGCCAAGCCATGCCCATGGCCCCACACTACCAGGGATGTTATTTGAGGTCGTACGTCCTGATGGTTTCAAAAGATGATCCTGGGAGACAGGAAAATTAAGCACCTTTAGCTGGTCTGGCTTAAATTATTTCATAGCTCTGAGACTGAACTAAGAGCTGAGCGTGGGAGAGAGACATGCCAGGAACATGTGAGAACTCTTAGTGGAGCCCTCCTGGCCCCTCAACTTCAAACAGACACAAACTTCAAGATTAAATTTAAAAAAATTAAAACTGGGG
>NW_010312582.1:2397-2979 GCF_000700745.2 Antrostomus carolinensis
GGTGGGGGGAACGGGGATGGGACAGACACCAAGTTAAACACAATACAAGAGTCAAAGGAAGGAGGAAAAGGGTGCTGATTTCTGACCCTTCACTCATGTAGCTCTGAAGTTTGAGGTTTGTTTGGAACTGAACATATTCTAATATCTGGGATCTTTTGCTGGTTTTCCTTTCCAGAGGGCACAGCAGGGTTAATTCTTTGGAAAATGTTCTGAGGTCCTCCAAGAGAACCAAAGCAAATTAATGGTGCATCTTCCAGTTCAAAACTTCTGCACCACATTGACTGCAAATCTTTGAGATAAGGCATTGATTCCTCAGAACTTCAACACTAGAAAAGCAATTTGGGGTAATCTGGAAAGAAATGATGTGGTAGAAATGGGAATCCCTCATCAGCACCTTCTCCCATTTCTTTTTGCACACCCAGACCCACCTGCAGCACGGTGATCCAATTAGTTAATCGGCAGGTTCGTGTTAGAGGATTCGGACTCTTGGAAGAAAGGCAGCATCACAGCAACGCTTCACACGGATCTAAATCATCATATGGCAGTTTGAAGGTGAAACATGCAACATTGAATCATAGAATC
>NW_010312583.1:0-17814 GCF_000700745.2 Antrostomus carolinensis
TCCCCAACATTCTGTGATTCTGTGAAACCAGAGCCTTTGTACAGAGACTTGTTGGCTGCACTGGTTTTCAGGAGGAAAACTCTGTGCCTCTTCTCTCGGTGCAAACTCATGCCCTGTTTTCTGAGCCGGGAATATGTTAATGACCTCATGGTCATTTGTCAAGGCTATGTCCAGTGATTAACAGATGTCAAACTTCTCTGATTTACAGGAGAGAGGGAAAAATGCTCCAAATAAAATTGTCATTCCAGTGGAGGGAATTTTTAGAGAAGACTGCTGCTGAAACATTATTGGAGCGTTGAAAGTCTGATTTAATTTGAGAACAATGAAAACCTGAAACAATAAAAAAGCTACATTACAGAATCACAGAATTGCCTAGATTGGAAAAGACTTTTAAGATCATCGAGTCAAATCATTAACCTAACACTAAGTCCCTGACTAAACCATGTCCCTAAGCACCACAACTTCAAATCTTTTAAATATCCCCAGGGATGGGGAATCCACCACTGCCCTGGGCAACCTGTTCCAGTGCTTGATAACCCTTTCAGTAAAGAAATTCTTCCTAATATCCAATCTAAACTTCCCTTGGTGCAACTTGAGGCCATTTCTCCTTGTGCTATTACTTGTTACTTGGTTCAACAGACCAACCTCCACCTCTCTACACCTTCCTTTCAGGTAGTTGTAGAGAGTGATAAGGTCTACCTTGAGCCTGTTTTAACTCAAATTATGGATAGAGTGGACCTTTTGAGATTGCAGGGAAAAGAGGTGTATGACTTTCTGCATAGTGACAATAACATTAAATGAACATAAATATGTTGATCATTCAGAAACAAAATGAGTAATGTTACTGCTCCCTGTCTCCCCTCACCAGTATGCTGATTCACGTTCAGTGAATGGCCTTCCGCTGCACTGGCCCATTTTGATCTCAAGTGGACTGCTCACAAAGTTATCTACTTAGCATAACTCTGCCTGGCTGGCAGTGTACTTGGAGTGCAGAATATAGAGGTAATTCTGTCCGTGCATACTTTTGATTCATTCAGCCTCACAGATTTCAGTAGTGTTCTCATTTCTTTATAGTGTCAATTAGTGTTAGTGAAAAATGAAAGCAGCAGCAGCAGCACTTAGGAATTTATCTTTGAAAAATTGTTGACATTATGCTAACACTTAACAGTATCACCTAAATAGCAAGTGTAGCAGCTGTATGCTGGTCTAATTAGGTGTTTGAGACCAGATGTGTAAAAACAAAACATTAATAGCACATTTTAATGAGTAAATCTTCCTTTAATTATGTTCTTACCAGTCATCTGGGACTGAAACTAAAAAATAACCTTTCTTTATTCTGGGTTCTGTTTGATGCCCTCCTTGTTTAATTGGGGCATGTCTGTTTTACACATTCAGCTGTTGCTGTTGGACCACGTGTGGCTGCACATACTCAGTGTCTGCCATATCTATATAACTGGGCAGAAATTCTTGCTAAAGGAGAAGGCATGGATCCTTTACAAAAGACCAGAGACTTTTGTAGAGACAATAGCAGTAAAGTCTTTCACATGATAGAGAATGAAGGCCTCACTGAAATCCAACTTTCCCTTTAGAAAAGCACAATGATGCATGGAGAAAGGAGGGTGCTGATGGGTCGTGAAAATTTGTGCTGGGAAACACAGAAAGTAATGAGTTGTAGATGTGTGTCATGTTGTCTGTTGTTTTATGACTGCTGGGGGAAGACTCATTGCAAAGTATCAGAGCAGCATCCTACCTAAACCTGTCAAGGATGATGGAAGAGATAATACAGGTAAAAGTAGGATAGGGCTTCTCAAAAAGGAATTTTAAACAAAATACTAATCAAAATAAGGTTTAAAATTAAGTGTTACCATTCCATCTCATTCTCCAGTTGTGAGAGATACTATGTATAACTTTAAAAAAGCAAGACAAAAGCCTTTGACCTTTTTCAAAGCTAAACCCTTTTGAGTGCTCCACCTTTAGGGCGTGGATGTTAAGAAAGTTCCCTGGGAACTCTCAGGAGCTGTACGCTGGGATAGCATGAGGTGGGCACGTAAACTAGAGTGACACTGCATCTTCTCAGATAAGATGGAGGTCAGGTGTGTGCATGTGCTATATGAGGAAGTAGTTATATTCAAAAAAGACAAGGAAGAAGAAAAGTCTTGCAAAAAATAATTATTTTAGGAATTAATATTAAAGTCTCTTCAGTGCGCCCTGACAAAACTGTGTGAGCTGACAGAAGTAGTGACAGAAAATCCTAAGTACTGTATTAAACAGTAGAAATATTTATGTATAATGTGCCTCTTATGGTAGAATTATTAATTTTAATTCTTTTTTGGTCACACAAAGAGATTTGGGGAGAAAAAGTAACATTTTGGAACTTAATCTCTACTCAAGATTTTTATAGACTTACAACGTGAGGGTACTTATTGCAAGCTTATTGCAGCTAAAACAAGTTGAGTGCTTTTGGAGGAAGGTTTGTAATGAAGCTGAATTGTCAGTTGCATTTTATATTAAATACTTCTTTGTGGAAACGTCCATTTGTGGAAAAAAACTCTTCTGAAAGCCAATGCATAAAGACATAGTGATTTGTGGGGTCTGGGAGTTTTTTGGCCGCCTGAACTTTGCCCTGACAAAGGAAAGTCTTCAGATGAAAGTGTAACAAAAACTTTCCTTGATAAATGAAAAAATACAATGATGATTTTGCTGTTTATTGAGTACCAGGTGTGCATTAAGTGTTCTTGAAAGCTGAATACAGCTTACATTCTTTCATTATCTTAGACTTCCCTGATTTATAGTCAGTCAACTGCAAACTTCTGTTAAAGAGAGGTTTTCTTTAATTTGGGATATGGTTGAACTCAGATCGATGAATAGGATAAAAAAGCATTTGAAAGCATAATCAACAGCTATTCTGGTGAGTGAAAAATAGATAAGTTCACGCCGTTATGTTTAACATCATATTATTACATATATAATGGAGTCAGCTATATGAAATGAAAATGATGGAGCGTGTAGTTATTGAATAATCTGTTACTGTTTTACTGTATTTGAAATAATTAAAGGTTCTGATTTCTTTATCTGTGCTTTTTTGTGTTCTTTGATTAGCTGTTTCTATATTTTACAAAATTATTTAGTTCCTCAAATTAAGATGCAGTAATTATTGATTTTCACTGTTATTTTTAAATTAGTCAAGCACCTAATATATGCTTAATACTTATATAGGGAATGTGAGTTTTCTCTGAAGAGCTGACTGTAAAAAAAGGTCTTGATCCTGAGAACACTGAATGATGCAGGTAGCTTTTTGCAGATGGGTAATCTCTTCTTGATCAAAATACTGCTTGCTTATATTTCCTATATTGAACTTAATGGAAACATACTTGTACGTACTTGCTCTGAGTCCTAAATGTTTGCATTTGTGTTAAATGTTCTCTTTTCTGCTTAATTTAATTGGAGATGTAAATCTGCAAGTAATGGGGTTTTTTGTTTTGTTGGTGGGTTTTGAGGTTTTTGTTGTTGTTGTTGTTTTGTTTGGTTTTTTTTGTTTGTTTTTTTTTTTCCCCTAGCATACTCTATCTACTGAATCTGGAGACTCTGAGGGATTTCGTTTGGGGGTTTCTTTGTTCGTGTTTATCGATTACAGTATTACTGTTTTCCTAATAATTTACAATATTGAATCCTGCAAATCTATTTAATGGCAAGAAATCTTTGGGAATTTTATGGTGAACTTTCAGAAGGTAGAATGTTATTGTTGGATGCAGGTTGTCCTTCTTCATTCCCTCTTTCCAAAAAGAGAGGAGGAGGCACTGCATCATTGTCTGTATCAATTCGCAAATTAACAGCTACTCATCAAGTGTCTTAAATAGAGTAATATCACTCCAGGTCATATTTCAAAGCTTGGCAACCCTGGAGTTCAGAAATGTTTTGAAGCTCCCCAGACTCACGAATATAAACACACAGTGACAGAATAGTTAAGAGCTCACTGTTGGTCCTAGTCTGTGTATGTGTGTGTGTTTGAGTTCAAGGCCAGGTTGGATGAGGCTTTGAACAACCTGGTTTAGTGGAAGGTGTCCCTGCTGATGGCAGGGGGGTTGGAACTAGATGATCTTTAAGGTCCCTTCCAACCCAAACCAATCTATGATTCTATGAGTTCAAGCCTTGCTCTGGACCTCCACCCTGCATAAGCCCAGCACACCCACAGTGAGTTGTACAAGTGATTTGAGCTTGGGTGCACACACACTGTACATAGGCACAGGTATGTATGTATGTACCATGGGGAATCCTAGGCAGAAGGGCGGTAGCCCCAGCCCCCCTCCTGTAAGTCTGCACTGGGATCATCAGGGCCATGGAGCCACCAACAGCTAACAGCATTAGCCATATGGCTCCCTTGCGTGCTGCTAGCTGCACAACCTGGCTTGTTTTGCCTATGGGAAAGCCCATGATAGACCTTTGACAGCTCTAAAAGAAAAGACTACGTCCTCATCAGTGATCGGAGCAATTATTCTCAATTCAATTTACCTGGCTACAAGTAAAATATGTGCTTTAAAAAAATGTGAAAAATAAAAAGCTAAAGGCAGCTCAAGATATGGAGACTCAGCACTAGGTAAGGTCAACCTACCATACCAGGTAAGGTCCTGTTTGGCACTGCAGTTGAGCCCACCTCATGGCTAGCTGCCCTGGAAGGGTGCAGACCTGTCATCCTGCTCCTGCATGCTCCCATCATCGCCCTTTGTTCAGGTACTGAAGCTCACCCAAACCCTTAGGGGCCAGTTCAGGAGCTAAACCAGAAGAAAATTTAGGGGTTGGGGGGAGGGGGTACCTCCTCTGCTTCTTGGACCAATCCGCTGCAGGCTCCCTGGCAAAAGGCAAGAGGTGATGTTAAGGGAAAGAAAGAGGGAAGGTGACAGAGCATGGGAATCCCTCTGTCAGCAGTGGGGCGTTATGATGTCAAACTGATCACTGCAGTGATCCTGAACTAAAGCAGTGGATGCCCAAGCAGATAGTTATGTGATGAGGCATGAGTTGTAAGGGGATGATGCTGTCTTTAAGATGGACCCAGTTCTGTTTTTTATCACGAACTTGCTGAGACACCTTGACCAAACAGCTTCTCACCTCATTGCCTGTTTCTCCATTTAAAGTGGCAATAATGTTGCCTTCTCATCAACAGCTGCTATTCAGGTGCTTAGATGTTCTCTGGTAGGGAACTTAAGAAAAGCAAAACCATAAAGTGCAGAACTCTAAATATGGAAAATTAGTAAAAGGCATGCTAATTTTCTGTACTTCAGTGTTCCTTAGACCTATAGGCTTAAAAAAAAAAAAAAATAGCTTTTAATTAAAGTTAAAGCTTCACTACTCCTGAGTAGATAAGAGCTCAATATGAGAATATCATTGCTATTCAGAACTACCAGAATCTATTGCAAGTCATCTGTGAATCATCTCTAATTAAGAAGGTGCTCTATTACAGGGCTGTCTGAACAATGACAGGCTATTCTTTGCAACCTTCTAAGATAAAGTCTATTAGCTTTTCATTATTTTAGGGTTTTGTTTTGTTTAAAAAATATTCTGGAAAAGCTGTGGGGTTTGCCTGCTAAAGAACTCCTAAGAGTAAAGTTGCCATTGGAAAATAAGGGCATGGAGTTTGCCTAAAAAATCCCCAAGAAGGATATGCAGATTTCCCTGAAATATCTAGGAATCAGAGCTGATGTGGAGTTTCTGTTCAATCTGCTTGTATGAGCTTTAGACCCACTGTTCACTTTCAGCCAAGATACCATCAGAAAATGTGTTAGATTTGAGAGTCAAGCAAAAGCAATGAAGAAGGTCAAATCATCTATGTTTAACTCGAGAGCAAAGGTTTACAACATGCCAGTGACTGCAAGACATTCAATGTGGCTTCATGGTCTCTGTAAAAGAGAAGTTACTGAGTCTGATAATAAATGAGGGAGAAAATAAAAATAAATATGTATTTTCCACATCTGTAAATTGTAAGTAGTAAGTTTAAGCTGCTAATAGCAAGTTGTCTACAGAGCCAGTGCATATTACCTTCAGCAGCCAACTGTTCGGGAACGTCTGGAGAATTCAAACCCAGCTGGGCATGAATTCAACAGTCAGCATTTAATACATATGAAAATAATGTGTGTCTATTGGTTTAGAGATAATACAGTGGCAAGGATACTTATGGAAGTGTTTGTGAGGAAGGCATTTCCCATGAAGCATAAAGGGTCTCATCTGATTAGGCAATGACCCTTTGGTCCTTGAAGGCTTAAGGCTGCTGCATACCCAGTGTGACTCATTTGGTAGCTATGAGCATCAGATATGTGTACATATCTTGCTCTTGTATTTTCAAATCTATATTTGCTAAATCCCCATGCTATAGTTCACAAGTGTTTTTTCTTTCTGGCCACACGTGAATTTTTCAGGTACCTTTTCTTCCTTTTCCCTCCTTCTGCTTCTTAAAGGGATTATTGTTTGCTGGTGTCTTCCCATGGCTGCAGAAGATATGTCAGGCTGGGAGGACAGTGAAGATGAGACTGGTTTTGTTTTCACTGGAGAGGGTAGGCAGCATGATTAACAGAAGTTATTAACATTGTGTCATTGAGATTTGAGTGTTTTAGAAAATATATTTTGTGTGATGAAAGTAGTTAGAACAATGCTAATGTGGTACCATAATTCAAAACAAAAAGTATGTTTACAAACAGGAACACTGAAACAGGAGCATTCCATACATTTCATATTCTCCTCTTAACAGTTTGATACATCATTTTGCTGATGGGATGCCTGGCGTGTGCTTAAGAATAGGAGCAGAGAAACTAAGTGATACATACAGGGGCTGTGTCTGCTCTGTGCACACCAGCAGTTGAAAAAGCAGGGTGTTTGGGAAGGGTTTACAGGAGGATGAAGAAGTCACACAGTAGTGCCCCTGTAGTATGAGAAGTGCCTAATATCCCATGTACATTATCTGAAAACATAATCATAGAGGAAGAAAAGTCCAGAAAAAGTGTCATGCAAATGTCTAGAGACATGTCAGAGGTTAAATTATCTGACTGGAACAGTAGTGTCTTCAAAATCACAACACAGAAAACAACTGTTTTAATGTATCATTTGTACAATCATATAACTGTAGGAAAATTCTCATTAAAAGTCACTAAATTGAGATCAAGCAAGGAAACACAGTGAGCTTGCTGTCAGAAAGAGGTTAGGAGCAAACACCTGTTGTGTTGAGAAATTATTGAGGGAAGGGCAATGTATTTCAAAACTGTTTTCAAGATTTACAAGCAAAACAATGGTAATCCTATATTATCCCTCAGGGTATGCATGAATGCACACAAGTGTCAAGAATACATGCCATCATGTCTCGCGGCTGTTATGTAAGTGAAGTGGCTAGGTGAATTGTGCCTTTTTGGGTTGTTTTTTTTTTTCTAACATTGGTCAATGAAAGATACTTCTGAGTTGTTAGAAACTTTAATCTGATCAGTACAAGAAATGTCGTGTATCCTTGATGGCTACTTTAAATAATGCAGGTAACATTTCCAGAACTTTATTGCTTATCATGAATGCGTAAAGGTTAGTGACAGTAACTTCTGGTTCAGGAGCTATTGCTTTATGTCTGTTTTGATGCAGCAATGTTGGATGTTTTGAAATAATTAAAAATATTGCATGCTAGGAAAGAATGTGCAAGCCATTTAAACGTTCTCAGAGTTTTTCTGAAACTTCACAGGAAATTCTGAGAATGACTTTTTTTGTCTGCCAAGTTGTACATACCTTTAGGAAATACTAAGTTTTAACCATTTCCAAAATCAGAGTGCTCTACTGAGCCACAGGCTTTAAAACTTCAATGTTTTAAAAGTTATTTAAGAACAGTACATTTATCTAAGAAATATTAGATGGTAGTATTATGCTGTGATTGCTTAGCTTAATTCTTTTTCAAAGGAAAAAACCACAAGAAGTATCCAAACAAAACTCAAATCAAGGTTAGGGTAAAATTCAGATTATGTGTTAGTGGTTCTGAGGGGGAAGTTTCTCACAGCAATGTTGAAGTTGTCACCAAAACAAGCATTAATAAATTCCAAGGTAATAGTATGCTTAAAATAAATGCTTGTTTATCGGGGGAAGAAATGCACTGTTAAGGCATATGACCAAGGTTGATTTTGACCACTGATGATTCCAAGAGGCAGAAAAATATGAAAAAGCCCATTAAAAAAAAAACCTGCAACAAAAAAAAAAAATGATTAATGCTCCATAAAATTCAAGACCTGATAGAAGAATTCAGTTGTACAGAAAAGGTCAGAATACTCAGCTGGTGTGGTAATACAACTAACTAATGACTTCAGTGCAGGATTATAAAGTGAGTTCCTGTCCTGGGGGAACCATAAAGGATTAAAAGGGAGATGGCTTATCTGCTACAATGTTTGCTTTCTGAATTTATTTGAGAGAGTCCCCCATTTCTTTCTTTCTTTCATTTTTTAAAATTGATTTCCTCACTGTCCTTTGAAATTCTTCCCTTTCTAACCCACTCTCTGGAGGATCCACAGCAAGATGAAATCAGTCTAATGCTCTGTGGTTAGGGTGGGTGACTCTGCAGCTCTACAGAACAAGAACTAGCATTACCAAGAAACCCAATTTTTCTTAATGTGATTTCCAAATTGGCAGCACGAAAAACTTTAATTTGTCCTCTCCTACTTCTTATCTCCCATTTGTCTGCGAATGTAGGTTATTGTTTTGAACTGTCTTCTAAAGGGAACTGGGAGAGAGAAGTGTGTGAAAGGTCTATAGACAAAAAAGTTCATGAGGGCCTGATTTGCTTTTATTCTGTCAATCCTTTTTCCAAAAGTTGGTCTCATCCTCCTACCTCTTATTTTCCAGGTACTGCTTGACATTTTTGCCTGTTGAACGAGCATTTTAAAAAACAGTTGTGTGTTCACACTGTGTACTTAAAGTAGCCTGAGAAATAAATATGCCTTTGTCCCAAGTCAGGTCAGTGTATGAACTAATTCAGAGGAAGAAGTGTTGCTTTAGAGTTGTAAAACATCTTTATAGGTCCAGCAGAACCACCTTCTCAGCCTGCATGAAGTGAAAAAAGGACCTTTAAGTCCAGTTACAGGTTAGATTTATGCCATTAACATTGCAAATACTTAACAGCACTTTGGTTATAGTGATATTTCTGGCTTCAAGTGTGTTAAAGATTTCATCAAAATCCAAAAGTCTTAAGGTTGTCTTTTAAAATAATGCTACTTAAAACTCAGGTTCTGCATATACTAGCATAAATGCTAGTTACATACAGAGATTTGCAAGAGGTGTGTGTTTGTGTGTGCAGTTATACAGTTGTAACAGAACATGGAATGGCCTGACAAGGGAAGTATTAGCAGCCATAGAATATTAGATCAGGTAATGTGGCAGAAAATATTATTCAGAAAAATCAATTAGCATGGAAGCAGTTAACACCTCTGTAACCTGCCAATTTGGCATTGCCCACAGGAAATAGATTCTTGTTTCATGTGTTTGTGTTACATGTAATCAGTGTTACTTATTTGTATCTATACCTCATGTTGAATTATAGGGTTATAACAGGATTTGAAAGGATATTCTAAATTCACTAAAAGATCTCAAAGACTTTAATTGACTTGATATGTTGAGTTAGCATTTTTTTTTGTACTCAAACATTTGGATGTTGTATATTCTGCATGCATTCCTTATAACTAATTTCCCACATTTGTTGGATGAGTAGGAAGGCGTATACTAGATGTTGACATTTCTTCCAGATATTTGTTGAAGCATCAGTCAGGAAGACTCACCTCCAGTGTGGACAGGCTCAGTTATGCGGAAAGAGCACCATGTACTTCCTGCTACCTGGTGGCTTAGGTGAGAGAAGTGGCACTACAGTTAAGAGGTGATGCTTTTTGTAGCTGAACTCACATAAAGAAAAGGTCATCTGACATATTGAAAATATCCAAATTATAGTGGACCCCAGCCTAGTGACAGCAATCAGTCCTAAACCAGAGATGTTTTTTATGGCTCCTCTTTCTTGCCTTTACCTAAGATGCTTTCACTGAACTGCACTGCTTGTTTCTGGACTCACATAGTCCTTGTGGTAAGCAGAGCTCTGTCATTCATCCCTGTGTCTTTGGACAGCTATTGGATGGAGACCACTTTGCTTTGATCCCAGGTTAGCTGCCTACATGTTCACCTGAACATTTGAGCACTGCTGTGAGGTTATACATGTGCAGCCCAGGGCACATGGCTGTTTTCAAAGTAGCTCTAAAGACTCAGGTTTTCTTGCTTCATGATGTCACAAATCTTAGGGTAGATGCTAACATAATAATTTTGCTAGTAGTATTCCTGCATCTTTCTCAGTTTCTGGTGTTATGAAATTCTGATGCTAATTTCTTTAGCTTTACTATATGAAGTGGATGGAAGATGAGTTTAATACTGGTTTTAGTTTGTGAGCAGTAAAATGGTACCTTGGACTATATTGTTCTAGGTGAACTTAAAAAAATCACTATGTGGGTTTTTAAGTATCAGATGGAATCTAACTAACTTTTTTGAAGGTTAAAATGATATAGCATGATTTTTTTTTCAGTTTCACACTTCCTATGTAGCTGTATTAGAGACAGAAAGAGGGGGTGTATCACAACACTTCAGACTTTTTTTTTCTCTGCCTGTTTCTTCAGCTTCTATTTCAAAAATAGGCAGGGAGAGCTGTGCTTGTGATCTTGAGATAAGTACTGTTATTACAGTAATTTAAAACAGTCCTTCCCTACTTGAGGGGAAGCAATATTGGACCTTATGGTCACCAATGCAAGGGAGCTCATAAGGGATGTCAAGATTGGAGGCAGTCTGGGCTGTAGTGATCATGCACCGGTGCAGTTCACTGTCCTAAGGCATATAAGTCATATGAGAAGCATTGTCAGGACCCTGAATTTCAGGAAAGCCAACTTAAAGGAGCTAGTCAATAGGACCCCCTGGGAAACAGCCCTCAAGGACAAGGGAGCAGAACAGAGCTGGCAGATCTTTAAGGATGTTTTCCACAGAGCACAAGAGCTCTCGATCCCCAGGTGTAAGAAATCGGGCAAGGAAGGCAAGAAACCAGTATGGTTTGACCAACCTGCTGGTCAAACTAAAAGGCAAGATGGAACTACACAGGCAGTGGAAGCAGGGACAGGTATCCTGGAAAGAGTACAGGGACGTTACCCGAGCATTGCCTGATTGTGTAGGGACAAGGTCAGGAAGGCCAAGGCACAGCTGGAGCTGAACTTGGCAAGGGATGCCAAGAAAAACAAGAAGGGCTTCTACAGGTGTGTAAACCGTAAAAGGAAGGTTAAAGAAAGCGTATCCCTCCCTGCCCCTGGATGAGCAACAATGGTCATCTAGTAACAACAGACAAGGAGAAGGCTGAGGTTCTCAACAACTTTTTTGCCTCAGTCTTCACTGGCAACCTGTCTCCTCACAGCTCTCAAGTTGGTGGCCCACAAGACAGGGACCAGGGAGACACAGTCCTTCCCATTGTAAGTGAAGATAAGGTTCGTGACCATCTGAGGAACCTGAACATACACAAGTCCATGGGAAATGATGAGATGCACCCCAGAGTCTGAGGGAATTGGCTGATGTAGTTGCCAAGCCACTCTCCCTGATATTTGAAAAGTCATGGCAGGCAGGTGAAGTCCCTAGTGACTGGAAGAAGGGAAAGATTATACCCATTTTTAAAAAAGGTAGAAAGGAGGACCCTGGAAACTACCAACCTGTCAGACTCACCTCTGTGCCTGGGAAGATCATGGAACAGATCCTCCTAGAAGCTGTGCTGAAGCACATGGAGGACAGGGAGGTGATTCAAGACAGCCAGCGTGGCTTTACTAGGGGTAGGTCCTGCCTGACCAGCCTAGTGGCTTTCTACAATGAAGTAACTGCATCAGTAGACAAAGGAAGAGCTATGGATGTCAACTATCTGGATTTCTGCAAGGCCTTTGACACAGTCCCCCACAACATCCTTCTCTGTAAGTTGGAGAGATATGGATTTGATAGGTAGACTGTTCAGTGGATAAAAAATGGGCTGGATGGTCGCATCCAGAGGCTAGTGGTCAATAGCTCAATGTCCAGATGGAAGACAGTGACAAGTGGTGTCCCTCAAGGGTCCGTACTGGGACCAGTGCTATTTAATATCTTCATTACTGATATTGACAGTGGGATTTATTGCACCCTCAGCAAGTTTGCTGATGATACCAAGCGGAGTGGTACAGTCAATGTGACAGAGGGACAGGATGCCATCCAGAGGGACCTGGACAGGCTGGAGAAGTTGGCCCAGGTGAACCTCATGAGGTTCCACAAGGCCAAGTGCAAGGTCCTGCACCTGGGACTGGACAATCCTTGTTATCAATACAGGCTAGGAGATGATGTGCTGGAAAGCAGCCCTGAGGAAAAGGACTTTGGGGTAGTAGTGGATGAAAAGCTCGACATGAGCCACCAATGCACATCTACAGCCTAGAAGGCCAACCACATTCTGGACTTTTGCATCAAAAGGAGCATGGCCAGCAGATCAAGAGAGGTGATTCTGTCCCTGTACTCTGCTCTGGTGAGACCTCACCTGGAATACCGCGTCCAGTTTTAGAGCCCTCAACACAAGAAGGACATGTACCTGTCAGAACATGTCCAGAGGAGGCCTCAAAAATGATCACAGGGCTGGAACACCTCTCCTATGAAGACAGGCTGAGGGCTTTGGGGCTGTTCAGCCTGGAGAAGATAAGGCTCCAGGGAGACCTTATAGCAGCCTTGCAGTACCTGAGATGTGCCTATAGGAAAGCTGTGGAAGAACTGTTCACAAGGGTATGTAGCAATAGGATGTCAGGGGTAATGGTTTTAAACTAGAAAAGGGATTTAGGTTGGATATTAAGAAAAAGTTTTTCAATATGAGGGTGGTAGATCACTGGAACAGGTTGCCCAGAGAGGTAGTGGAGGCCCGGTCCCTGAGTCTATTCAAGGTCAGGCTTGATGGGGCCCTGAGCAACCTGCTCTAGTAAAGATGTCCCTGCTTACTGCAGGGGGTTGGATTAGATGACCTTTGAAGTTCCCTTCCAACCCAATACATTCTATAAGTCTGTGAAAATTTGTCCAGAGAGAAATAAAAGTCCAACAAGAAAGAAGCTAATGCTAAAGATTTCAAGAGCAACTACTGTTTTTATTTATGAATCTCACTTTTGTGGTGTCTAACATAGGGTAGGTGTTCATATGACCTTAAGCCTGATTTTCAGTGAGTGTTAGGTGCCAGTAGGAAAGAATAAGGGAAAAACCATGAAATCCATCTCCTCATTCTAACAGGATCCAGGATGTGGCTGGGTTTTGTGCATGCCCTGGAGCTAGACCTAGCCAGAGAGTTTAAGGTTCTTTAAGGCCATACAAAATAGTCTCAGATATAGAAAAAGGATATTAATTCGGGTCACTCAGCTCAACTAAATATTAATGCTTTCTGTCTACCTAGTTTACTTTTGTACTTTGGCGTGTAGCTTTATTAGCTAATCAAGGGGAAAAATTTTACTGAAAATAGATACTTGCCTGAATAAAAGTTTGAAAGCTCCATTCTACACTTGTCTCTCTCTCAGGATTTCAATGGCAAACAGTGGTCTGGCTTTTATGCTTACTGAAGTGTCAGTTTGGTCTGTCAATGATTATTAAAAGTAAAAATGGAGGTTTTGGTAAATGTTCTACACGCTATTTCTCTTGTTAGGTGTATAATATCTTTCAGAGCCTATGAAGTGAAATTTTCCATATTAGCAGATTTCTAATGAATGCATTCCTTTTTAGTATTGTTCATGGCTAGTCTGAATAAACAGTAAACATATGTTGTGCATAATGAGATTCTTCCATCCAATTTTGTATTGTATAATGTTTACTCAAAGTGGGTTTTCATAAATATTCATGTATAAGACTGTTCATATTTCAGTTACCAAGTAGCATCCTTCTTTCTAGAAAACTTCTAGTCCATTATAGGAGAACAGTATGATTTTCTGTTTATTATCCAAAGGCAAGAAAGAAGAATGGTATCTTCAGCAATCTCGTTCAACCATGTTGGAGTAGAAGTTTATGTAGTATAAAGGAGATTTGGGTTTTGGGTTCTTTGCCTTATACTTCTAAGCCACTGAAATCCAGCAAGACCAGTGTACAGTATCAACCAAGAAACTAAAAACTTTCAGTGATATCACTAAAAAGAAAATAAAATCGAAGCTGACACTCTTCCTGAGCTGTTTTAGGCAATCTGATTTCCATCTTAGAAGTAGTCCAAAACCTACTGACATGTATGTGGCCAGTGATGCTGTTGCACATTTGTGTGAGTCTGTAAGTAGCAAAGCACTTATGGGGGCAGTTGTGATGCTTGCCAATCTGATGTTCAAGCACTAACACAAGATGCTTTTTTGAGAGTTAAAATGTCTCTCATCTGCTGAAAACTCAGTCAAAACTTGTTATCTTGTCCTGTAGCTATTATTTCTGCAGCAGTTCTCCCTGCATAAATAAGAACAAGCCGTATGTCCTTATAGTGCTCCCTGTTTGATATATCTGAAAGTAGCACTACTCTATCATCATGTGACTACTGAGTGTTTAGGAGGGAATGAGAAAGGAGATTTTTAGACAACTGCAGTGAGGGTACCTCTTCTGTACCAGCATGACACATACAGAGGTGGTTCACCCTCTCAGTGCCACTAAGTAAATTTTTTTAATCTCATCTGCTGAAGTAGTCTATTAGACAGAAAAGTACAGAAGACTTTCCATCTAAGCTGCTTGCATCCCTGCAAAATATTGTTTTCAAATCTACCAGGAATTTATTTTGATGCCCAGTTTTCAGATCATTTGAACCCGTTGAATGGAATCCACTAATGGGAATGTCACTATATTGAGCAAAACTGGTCTTTTCAAAGCAAATCATTCTCCCCTGTGATTGCTGTACTTGTATTTGTACTAGTCACCTTTTGTGTAACTGACAATGTGCTGGACAGTGCTTTTATCAAGGAATTAAAGATATCTGGGTATAAGTTTTGCTTTCTTTTTCCTTCTGAGCAGTGATTTTAATTTGCAAAATGGCTGAAGGGGCCTGCAGCTCCACTGGAAACTTCATGTAGTTCACATATGGAAAAGGTTGAAAATGACAGGAGCTTGTGATACACAGATAGGAGCAGGAGGAGGAAGGAGAAGAGAGGATAAGCACTCTATTTCCTGCCTGTTCCCTTCCATCCCTATCCAGCTAACATTGCTGATCACTTTTCACTGCTGGTGAGAAGAATGCCTGAGGTGGCAAGTCTGTATTCCATAGTGCTGGCAGGGCAGCATACCTTTTTTGTGAGAGAAAACTCCAATCAATTAAGTGTCATGCTAAACTGGACAAGGTATTTAACTAGATTTGGCAGCTGGAAAGGCTGGGACCCACAATGGTACACTGATCTAATGAGATCAAAGCCCAGCCATTTCTCTGGGCAAAGCCCATCCTGTTTTGGTTTTTGGTTTTGTTTTGGGTTTGTTTGGTTTTGGGGTTTGTTTTTTTTGATTGTTTGTTTTTTTAAGAAACATCAATAAGAAAAATAATCACTTCCCTTGTTCATTAAGGAAACAAAAGCCATATGGAAATTTGTCCAGCATTCAAGATCAGGAAACAGCAATCACTGGAAGAGTGATGTACCATCTAATCACCTGGGGGAAAGTGCTCTTCCTTTTTCTGCTGATCGGTGTCTCTTGGAAACATCTGCTCTTGCTCCTGATTTTCTTTAATGAGAGCATAAATGGTACCGTGTAATTCACCTTTTCTGTAGCATTGTCTCTTGGGTCTCTGTTAAGGGAGTCTCATTTTCCCTTTCTCTGCAAGTCAAGTTCTGCTAATCTTATTTGTACTCTCTATAGTGTCTATGTCTCTGATGCTTTCATTCTTCTCTCTGGATTTTTTTCTGATTTTCTGATGAATTTATTGAGGAAGGATAGATAATACTGATCACATTTGCAAGGAAGATACTATCAACTCATATGTTTTTACTTTTACAGTGCTAAGTTGCTAAATTTGCTCAAGTAGCAGAGTCATTCTGGGTTTGCTCATGAGTTGTTGATTCATATAAAAAATTAGAAGGTCCATTTTGGAAACAGCCTAATATAAAATTTCTCTCAGTCATATTATCATCCAGCCTGTGGTTTGCGGTAGATATCTTGGACTTGCGTGGTCTTTCACGCAAACAATTAGCTCAAGTTATTTTGTTTCTTTACAAACTGATGATTCATCTGGCATTGGCCACTGGTATCATTCTCACTTGGGTTTTGTGCATGCTGCTTTGCTGCCCTGTTCCTAAGTCTAGGTCCTTCAGTCTGTTACTACTCTTGGTATGGTCCATTTGTGCATGTGAGGAAAGGACATTTGGCTTTCACTGGATGTTAATTGGAAATTCTCCATTTAGCTTTTATAAATTGGAACCTGGGCTGTGTAATATCTCATTTCAAGTGGTTTCTGCTGGAGAGTTTGTCTTGAATCCTGTTTTGGAGCTTTTTTTATTTTTTAAGACCTTTTCTAGTTGAAGTAAGCTTTATTTTGCTATTGAGTTCACTAGGAGAAAGAGCAGCCATGGTCTTGTGTTTATTTATTTTGGGTTACAGCAAATGTGATTCCAGTTTTTAAAAGTGTATTTCAGAATATAGATTTAGAATGTGTAGAGTATTACTGGTTGATACCAATGCATTATATGCCTCCTCCACTAGTTTTGTTGTTTATTCTTGTCTTAAACAGAGATATTTGGTAGATTTCTTTTTCTGTCAAGTTCCTCAGCAGTTAAAATTGCTCAGAAGTGAGCTGATAAATAATTTACAGTCATGAATTTCTCAGTGCAATGAATTTTTCACATTGTAGGTTGATCTGACAATTGTATGTTTATAAATATAATAATGAATGTTCCAATTTAATCTATTTTTTTGGCTTACACCTTTTTTATTAGAGTCATTGGGAAGAGTGGATATTGCCTGACTAGCTAAAAGTTTGAGTTAATGTTTTTGAAGCCTCTTCTGATTTTTTTTTCTGAAACAAAGTTAAGTTTTGTCTTGAAGCATACCAAGTTAATTGAACTGTAGTGCAATTTGCTCTTCAGATATCTCTATCCCTATGCTTTAGTTTTACATGCTTATATATTTTGTTTTACCTCTGTATTTGTACTCTTTTTTATGTACATTTTTGCAGCTCAGTTGCTTTTGCTCTTTACAGTTAGAAGATGCACTCTGCAATATCTCTGCTGCCCAGTAGGGGAAGAGCAATGTCCTTGCACTGATAGCTGGTTGTCTTTCTGTGTTTCATCCCTAATCACCTGGTTGAAAGGAGAGTAAGAAAGCAAGGAGATGATGCCTATTTCTATGCCTGTGTCTTGGCAGGGATGTAAGAGACTTACCACCTAGCCTGGGTATGCTGTTCATGTTACAGTCTAACCTTGAAAATCAAAGGCTGGCGTTTGCTTTGACTTTTTTTTTTTTTTTCTGGTAAACGTCAAATTCTTAATGTAATAAGTGTACCTGGTAGATAGATATTAAGTCATAGCCTGTGTAATCTTCTTGGAAGTTTATTACAGAGCAGGTACATTTAGTGGTGACTCCGCATCTTTGTATGTGAAAGCACTACATGCATAACGGGATGGAAAGGCTGTGATAAATCTACTACTATAAGTAGTAACAGGCACTCATATACTGCTTATTATTACACAGAGCAGGATATACACCTGCTGTGTATTCAAAGCTGGGAAATTACCCCCTGATCTTGTCTGATTGCTATTTAAAGCTCAAGTGGCTTACACAGGTAAGAATGTGTGTGGCTGCCAAAAGCCTTTGTCAGCA
>NW_010312583.1:17834-34567 GCF_000700745.2 Antrostomus carolinensis
ACAGCTCTTGGCCAGGCGGAGGGCAGGGCATGGCAAGGCATGAGAGGAAGCAATGGGCACAGCTGTGGGGTGTAGCAGGGCAGGTGAGGGTGGGGAAGAAGGTCAGATAATCCAGTAGGTGCCTGGGGCCTTTTTACCACTCAGGATTTTACTACTGCAAGGTCGAGAGGAGATACAAAACTTGGCTAGATAGGTTGCCTCAGCAAATAATTTTGGTGTTGAAAGTTATACCAACCAAATTGCTTTTTTACCTGTTTATGGTTTTGCTTGTGGAATGGGTTTTGGTATACCTATAGATACCTTAGTTTTTTCTGGGACAGTTGCCTCTGCTCCATGATCTTTAGCCAGGAACCAACACAACTGTAATGGCAGAGGGCTCCTAGCCTTGACATGGCTTACACCAGGGTAGAACCTTGAAAGCAACCTCAGAAAGTACACTTTTGTTGCAAAACAAGAGAATTAAAGTGATTAGAAGGAGATGCTGAGAAGAGAAAGGGGTAAAACAGACTGCCACCATGCTACAGTTGTCTTAGGATGGAGGAGAGCAATGGTCTAAGCACAGATGAGTCAGAGACTGTAGGAGGTTGTAGAGCCCAACACTAATGGTAGTCTTTCCAATATGACCTACTTTTTAGTGTAACTGTAAATGCCAAAATATTATTTTTATTTTGATTGTTTTGTTCTGGGTTTTTTTCAGGTACATATAGACTGTGGCGAGCTTTAGTCAGAAGAGAGGGACAGAGAATCTGAAAACAAAGCAGGTAGTGATAGGCATGGCCAGCCAATATAGTTCATGGCAGAGTCCAGACATGCAATTAAAGCAAAATGCGTCTCTCTCTTTTGGAACAAATTGACTGGAGTGGTATTGTCATTTAATCTCTGAGAGTCTTCTCAAGCTGTAGTGGTGTCAGCTCTCCCTGGGCTTATTTATCTGAGTCATTAATAAGTCATCAGAGTCATTCACTTTCCATATGAGGTTATGAAAGAAAAGCATGTCTGGGTGCTCCTTGGTAGTCAGAAAGGAAAGGCTGCCAAGGACAAGGAGCCTGAGCTGTGGGCAGCAGGCAGAAAAAGCTCTTCAGACTCTGGATCACACTGAGATTTCTTAGTTTTTGAAGAAAAGCTGAAAAATGTGATTATGTTGGGGAAGTGGGGGTGCAGCTGTAAGTCTGCATGCTTCTAGTATAGTGAGCAGCTCAAAATTACAGCCTGTAAATAGATGTACATATTTAACCTTTTAGAAGGGCTGTAGCTCCCTGCTGTAGTACAATAAGAATAGTGATACTTACCATTTAGACTGTGCTTTCTATTTTCAGAGCTGTGCCAGCGTTAGGTATTTTAATGTAAAGTGGGCGGGTAGTCTGTGAAGTAGGATTTTAAGCTTTTTGATATCGGGGGCGGGGGGAGGAATGTTATTTTCCATAGTCCCCAGAATAAAAAGAGGTTTAAACCCTTCTGCTCTGGCAGCAGGTTCATGGCGTCTTTCAGTCTTCTCCCAGGAGAGACTCTCGTGCAGGAGCTGATTTCTTCTCGGATCTGACCACCGTAGCCCTCAGTAATTATAGCAGCGTTGAAATTCTGAGCTAAAAACAGAAGTGCAGCATGTGCCTATTCCCCATGTGATTCGGAAACCAGGAAATTGAAAGAGCCTGCCTGAGAGGAGAGGGAGTGCAAAGCAATAGACACGTCTAATATTTATCTCAAACCTGCTACGCCTGGGACGCAGGAGCTGTCATCTGCCGGAGCTGATTATGCATGCAGGCAAAGCAGAGCCTGATTGGGTGTAGTAGGACCTAAGTCGAGGGGGAGAGGAGCGGAGAGAGAGTTCGGCTTGCTGCACCGAACTGTAAACACTGGAAAACGAGAGGGAGTATTAACGCCTTTATGCCCCGAACTGCAAGCAGCAGGCTCCCATGGCTCCGGCAACATACCCCTTGCACATTTAGCTGTGCCCGGCTTGATGAACAGAAGCAGAGGCTTCGGAGGATCTCCTGCCTGTGGATATAAATAGGGAGCAATCGGGATGCACTAGCTTTCTCCGGCGGCGCCGCAGCTCCTTCGTGCTCCACGCTGCAGCTGGGACGGGGCAATGGACATGAACATGAAGAAGTTCACAGTGCGTCGGTTCTTCTCAGTCTATCTCCGCAAGAAATCTCGGTCAAAGAGCTCGAGCCTAAGTAGATTTGAGGTAAAATTCACCTTAACTTTGTTAAATGTAGAAAATATCATTAGTTGCTGAGAACAGAGATATCACAGATGTTATATCTGCACTTACTGATGTGATAAATAGTTAAAGATAATCTTTCCCTGGAGGTGGTGATGTTCACACCTGATGTTCTTTGTTGCAGTGTTTTTTCTCAGTAGTAATCAATACATTGCATAATATATTTAGTGTGTTGCTAAGGATCCTTTTATTAGCCTGGCAAGGGAGGAGGAAGCTGGTTCAGGACATCATGAAGTTGTAGGAAATAATTACAGATCCACTTAAACTAGCACAAATGACAGCATACTTTGTAATAGCCTCATATTTTAATCTTCCTCCCCTGCACACATACCATTCTTTCTCAGTGCCGGATTTCCAAATAATTAATCAATTTGCTAGTGCCTTTTCTATATATGGTATGCTAGAGAGGGATTTTCTTGCTTGTCTTTCTGTAGCTTCTCATGCTTGCACAGATTTTTGCATTTATCTTCTCTCGCATGCATTCGGTGTGGTTTTGTTTTTGTTTTTAATTTTGTTGTAAGGAGAAGTTGTTCTTCAGGAGTCAGGGGACAATGTCAAATTAAACCTACAATGATTTAGCAACGTGGGGAGATGAAGGCATTTCAAGTCAGAGCTATTAGTAGATAGAAATGTGTGAACAGGGTAGAACCAGGATTTCTGCCTCCCTTCCTCATACCATTGTTCTTCAGCCCTATATTTGGAGCTGTGAATAGTCATTCACAGGATGTGAAATCAATTGTATAGATGTCAGTTATAGTATGTTGTCCACTTTATCATTGCAGATGATCTGCAACCTCTGCATTAAAATAGAAGTAGATGGGGTCTGATTCCCTTCTACCTCACGTTTGTTTTATGCTGGTGTACTTCAGTTGACCTCTGAGGAGTTACTCTGATTTGCACCGGTATTCCCAGAAGGAGGATTAGTCTCATGCTGTGTGAATGCATTTTAATATGTTATTCCCTTAGTGTCCTATTTAAAGTACCAGGTAATTGTTTGAACATAAAGTTCTTCATGTGTCATTGCTTAAACAGGACATGCAGAAAAATAGAGGTTTTAGCCAGTGTTTTTGTTGGTTTTTTTTTTCTTTTTTTCTTTCTTAACTCTTTAAAATCAGATTTCTTGAAAAATGATCAGGTGAGGTGCCTAATTTTATTTCACTCACTCAGTAGTCATGCTAAGCATTTAAAACAAACTAATAAATGAAAGTTGTTAAAGTGCTCTCCTTGCACTGGCCCTGTCCCTCTAGAACTGAGGGGAGGAGGGGGTAACCCTTCCTTTCCCCACTGGAAACACAGAATTGCAAAGGCTAATCTGCAGTAGATGTAACACACTGTGAATTGACTAAGCTCATGCTCCACCAGAGCTAACAGAAAGTACAGCTGGAGTCACTGAGTTACATGAAGGAGTTCTGAGACAGATGAGTATCTTTGCAGGCTGCCAGTGTGAGGGCACGATGCTGGGAAGGGAAGTGATGCAGAGACAACTGGGCTCCACCACACCTCATATCTGTTCATTCGACAGTGCCATAGTTTGGAAGAAGCAGATTCCACCACACTAATTATTTAAGTTACTCGGTAATCTAGTGTGAATGACCAGTATGACGCAGCATTTGTAACACGCCAGACTCTCGTTTCATTAAAAAAAAAAACAAAAAAAAACAACCAAAACCAATTCTTTACAATATTTTTTATCATCAGTATTACATTAGATTTACTGGAATTTTTCAATATCTATGAAATAGTTTTACCTTAGTTGAGTTGTCTTGTAATGATTTTTTTTTTCTAATGTTAAATAATTTGCTTCAAGAAGCAGCCTGATATCCTATCACACATGTACATTCAGAGCATTTTGTCCACTTCCTTCCTCTCTCCCTTGACTCGGCAGTAATGACCAACTTCATGCAAAGTGACTCAGTATTAGAATGCAACAGGGAATAGGGCTTGTTCCAACTAGGAAGAAAAAATTATTCATAAAATCTGTTCTGCTATTTAAGTGTGAAAATTATCAGAGATGTTCCTTCTTAGAGGAGAAAAACCAAACATGAACATCAAGCCCCCTTTGTGATTTCCATCCCTGAATACTTATGCGTATAAATTTGTAATTGCAGGCTAATGAGTGCTTTTCAGCCAAACAGAAAGTGTGAGGAAGCCTGTTGGTAGTTGGATTTTTAGAAGTCAGAATATTCTTCATCCTAAATAGGTTGATATTTTTAAAGAGACAGTAAAAAGGCCCAGGTTGTTACATCATGCAATGAGTAAAAGTAAAATAAAGGAAAGAAATTTGGAGAAAACACATGTGGCATTACTTTGCTTAGTGTCCGTTAGCTAACTGGCAGAAGTTGTGTTGCTAGATGACGTCTGAAATTTGGAAGGGGATTGTTGTTCCTAGGTTGTATGGGATTTTGGTTATGGTGTTCTTTTGACCAGGTGCAAAAGAAGGTTGAAGTGTTTAAGATAGATACTCCTAGATTCAAGCCTTTGATATCTTTAATATACGACTATTAGAGTGGATTCAAAATAATATTAGTTATTAATATCATATGAATCCATTCTAATAGTGGTATTCTGCTACACTTTAAGTTCACTTGCAATGAGCTTTATAACTTACAGAGCAGGGATATAGATGCAGAAAATGACTTGGCAAATCACAGCCTGTAACTTGACCTTTACTTAATCATTTCATATGCCAACATAATTGCTGTGTCTGAGACATCAAGATCATTGCCCTATATAGATAGCTAGGTTTCACACTTTATCCTGTTAAAGGAGGCAGAGCACACTCTGTAAATGAGATATTACAGGGGGTTTGTTTCATCTTGCCTAAAATGTGTGCCCTTTTTATTACTGTGGGAAAACCCAGCTGAAATTTGAACTTATTTGGCCATGCTTTCGGGTTTTCAGTTTATTTTTCAGTATAGCCTGCATTGCCCTTCATTTATAAGGTATCTAGTGATGTAATTTTATTAAATGTGCAGAGCCAAGTTTTGCCCTTCTGCCTGCACACCAAGTTCTTATTGAAGTCAGCTGAAAATCCAGCAAAGTCAATGGGAACTGCATGTGTGCATCTGAGAGAAGGGCTTTGTTTATGGTTCTTGCTGAGTGTTGATGAACATAAATGTGAAACCATCAGGAGAAAGTACGCACAGTGTGGATTTGCTAAAGACTTTGAGCTACAGTGGAATGCATCTTACGGCAGTGAGAAATATCCCTTGATTTATAAATCAAAAGTTAAATATGCTATTTGAATAAGCTAGGAAAGACCTAAGCATGCAAAGAATTTGATTCTATTTATTCCAGTGATGCAGAAGCCTTTCTTAGGGTTTTGGGGGGGGGTTTTGTGGGTTTTATTGCTGGAGTTTTGTTGGGTTTTTTCTGTTGTTTCAGGTTTTTTTTTTTAGAAAATGACCATTTAAAATATTGCCATTGATGCTTTTGGGACATGTTTCAGAGTTTTTTCATTCCTGATGTATTTTAAATTTATTATTCCTTAATTCTTTTAGTTCTTGTTTGGTCTTACTGGTAATGGTGAATCCAAATTTGGTTTTGTCTATATGTGGGGCTTAGGCCCTAGTAGAGTTCTTGCAAATTAATTAAAATTTTTTTTGGAGCCTGGTGTGTCTCAGCACAGTCAGTTGTGAGAGGCAGGACCTCCTGTTGGTCATTCAAGTGTGGGTCCTCCTTGAGTTCCAGTGCTGGCATGTAGGAAATGGAAGCAAGCCTATGCAGTCTGGTAAGGAATAGTGCAGAAGAACTGGCACTGGCTTTATAATAGTTTGTTATGAGAGATTTTCAGTTCTAATCTTCAGCTCTGATTCTGATTTCCTACAGGCTTAAGTTACAGCAGCCTTAGGAAAATGTCCAGCAAATGCTGAACAGGATTGCTCCTTTTGCACAGCGGGCTGGAGCAATGCTTCACTTGCAAACACTTGTGACCTCTTCTGTGCTTGTATAAAGAACAATTCTCTTCTTTTTCAGCCATATGTCCTCTTTTCTATCTTTTTTTCTTTTATTTTTGTAGATAATCATTTTGTAGAAGAACATATTATTTCTTTCAAAAGTTAGACAGAAAGAGGAAAGTTGAAGAATGGAGTTGGGGATTAGCAGCCCAAGATCAGCTCTGCAAGGTGCAAGTCCTGAGGCAGCTTTAGGTTTGGTTTTTTTTTACCCCTGTTGGTAATGATCATCTTTGTGATGTGTGTTCTTTTTACAGCAGAAGTTACCGACACTATTGTAGTCTGACTTCCCCCAGCTGCAGGAAAGACTTTTATGAGGAAACACTGCAATTCTTGTAGTCTTGCATGGCTTGCTGGGGGAAGGAAGGGAGGCAGGTCAGGGGAGGGAGAGCAGGAGGAGCATGTAGTCCATCAGACAGGTCACTTGAGGAGCCAGGAAATCCAATTTTCAGGCTTATTTTTATAACTTGCTATGTCATTACAGACAATTCAGACCTCTGTGCCCTGCATTCCACAATTGTAAAATGAAAATCATTATGATTATTCGAGTCCTTTCATACTATTCTACCTATTTACATTGGTTTTGGTGGTAATAGAACTTACTCACGAGTGTACACATTCATAATAAAGAAATTGCTCCCAAACTCCTTCTGACTTTATCTCAAATAAACTTGTGCCCCAGGCCTGCTACATGCTCCTTCCCACAAGCCTCAAATTAACTACTGAGTTAGAGAGGGGAAAGCAAGTGGATGTAGGAATAACTTGTCCACAGGAAAAAAAATGTAGAAAAATAGAGCTGGGATGTATCTAAAAAGCCTTAATCTGGACTCTCCCTCCTCCTCCTCAGGCAGTATCAGCTATATCTAAACTATTCTACTAAACAAAGATGTTTTTCTAACCTATTCTTAAAGATCTCCAATGGTAAATGCCCATAATCTCCCTAAAAGGTATATTTTACAACATAACCCTTGGTGTCTGAGAGTTTTTCTAATATCTAACACAAATTTTTCTTAGGGCAATTTAAGCCTGTGTCTTCTTTTCCTGCTCGTTGTAACTGTGAAAAACAGAGTTTCCTTTCCTTTGCAGCAGGATTTTTATGCATTTGAAAGCTTTTCAGGCCCCCTTTTTCAGTCTTTGCTGTAGAGTGGGAAATATGGTTTTCCTCCTTCATGAAAGTTTGGGACTTTTAGGAGCGTAACCCTGTGCCAGTCACAGCAACACTGTTAGGGAGAAGCTCTTCCTTTCTTTTGCATGCTAATAGTCCATTCTAAAAATCACTTTTATTTCAAAAATCACTGTGAGTGACCAATCCAAATTGTCATTTTGTGCTCCATTTCCACCATCTAAATATCTGCATGATGCCTTGATCCGATGGTATTTGGCATCCAGTCCAGAGCTGACAGACACCATCCATGGGCTCTGATGTCAGATCAATTCTGACACACATCACATGATTAAACACAGACTCTGGTCACATAGCCAGGGCAGACACACATTTGGACATAAAGCAGGGGCCCAATATCCTCACATAACAGAAGTCATCTTCATTTGGTTGTGGGATGGGTCCTGTCTGATCATCTGATAGGACATGCACATGCATACCTCATGTGACTGGTGGTGATGCAGTGGTATGGTGAACACGTGTTTGGTCATGATCATGCACAAATGATGAAATGAATGAAATGGAGAGGCCAGTGCCTCTCCACTGCATCTGTGGGCCAAATACTGCCCTGGTTCCCTGAGCATGGAGCATCTGTGTGCAGGTGTGCAGGAGGACAGGAGCTGAACCTGGTAGACTGGCTGGGACCTGTGAGCAGCTGAGCTCCTGCCTAGCAGTAATTTAGAGTAACTTGGTTTTATGCCAGTGGAAAATGTGTAATTTTATTCTAGGTTTTAACTTATAATGTTATGGCCTGTCTGACCCTGTGGCACAAGAAGCCTGTTCTCAGAGGGCTGAGCTCTCCTGTGTCTATTTTTATCTGTAGCATTTGATTCATCCATTTTTCTGCTAGTCTCAGGAGAGGTCTCCCTTTGTGTGTGCTTTTTGCATTTGTGTCCTCACAGGTAACTGGAAATATTTCTGAAGATAGAAATGAGAACAAAAAAACCTCCTTATATTTATTTACCAGTTACTCAAGTAGAAATACATTTCATCTAAATATTTCCTAGTCAGTTCCTTTTGTTCACTTAATAAGACTTACAGTCACAGTTTTGCAATAATTCTGTAAAAGTATTTGCTTTAAGAAAGACTCAAAGTACTGCAAGGAAGTGGCAGTTAGTTCTGCAGCCAGGACATGCTCGCTCTCTATGTGTGTGTGTGTGTATGTGATGCCATCAGCTCTTACAGGGTACAGTTTCGCTTCCTGGAGAACAAAGTGTCAGGAAATGGAAAAGAATGAGTAAACCACTGAATCTGCCTTGAAAATAGCTTCCTGACTGAGGATGTGTAAGGAAGCAAGCCATACATCTATTCAAGGTGGTCACAGCACAGCTACCATTTGTGCACAGGGAATTGCCTTCCAGGCAAATCATTTGGGATGCAGGTTCCCTCATTGTATGCATGCATGGTGACGGAGTGACCACAGCATGGCTTTGGAAGACTTTGAAATGAGCAGCCACCCTATAGCTGTGAAATCTCTCCCACTATTTGAAATGTACTGCTTTTACCAGCATATCAGCAGAGCTACTTTTGCTGCGGGATGTGGGAGAGTCTAGAGGTTTCTTCTAGCTGAGCACCAGGAGCTCAAGGATACTGTAAGTGCAAACCATCAAGAGGTAATGGCCTCAAATTACACCGGGGAGGTTCAGGTTGGATATTAGGAAAAATTTATTCTCTGAAAGAGTGGTCAGACACTGGCACAGTCCGTTCAGGGGAATGATAGAGTCACCATCCAGGGAGGTGTTCAAGAAACATGTAGATGTAGCACTCGGGGCATGATGGTGGTGAATTGGTGGTCAGACTGGATGATCTTAGAGGTCTTTTCCAACCTTAACAATTCTGTGGTTCTGAGAGTGCAGAAGACAAAACTGTGATGTTTCCATTGAGGAAAACCTTTTCCCCAAATTGCAGTGGTATTATTAGGCATTGTGTAACAGTGTGCAGGCAAGAAGGGGAGACACAGGCTGCTAGCATGCTTTCAGATGATAAGTAATTGTGGTAACTGGCTAAATGCCAGATATGTTATGAAACCTAAATAAATGAGCTCATATAAACTCCAGGTGTAATTAAAGGGTGTCATACCTCTTTTCTGCAGGGCTAAATTTGAACCTATGCATGACTGGCAGAAGACAGTAAATAGTTCTCTTTAAGAGTTGTTATGAATAAACTGAAGGCTTTACAAGGGAGGAAAATGAGTGTGTGGTTTTATCTATAAAATTCACCTTTACCTGTTGTTAAACAGTGGCTACCCAGTCTTGCTTGTTCCCAGATGTACCATCTTCCAGATGAGTTTGTGGTACCCTCTTCTGATGCCCAACAGGACAATATCAACTCAGTGCTGCAACATGGATCTTCTTTAGGGATATCTGGGTGCTGAGTGGTGTTAGTTCCTGCTATATGTTGTGAGTAAAAAGTAGTGATGAGCTGAGAGTGATGATAAGCAGGAAAAGAGATTTTTTTTTCTTGTTTCAAGTCAACATGTGGAATTTGTTTTATGCACATATATATATTCAGGGTCTGTAATTTTATGTTGTGTATTTTTTTAAGTTCTATAGAACTCAACAACGAGAAAATGGGTATTTGTAGATATTTTTAAAGTTTATATGGAACTTTAGTTTAAAAACTACAGAATTTATTGAGGCTGCTGTTTTTACTACAAATAATGAAATAATATGTAAAGCACAACAAAGAATAACATTTCTATCCCAGACGAATATTAGAGGTTGGCCTTAAAAACCGCAACGAAAACTTGACTCTGTGCTGAATTTGTGAGTCTTTCCTATCATTATTAACAAAACCGAGCCTTAGACATCTCAATATACAAATTAACACAAAGATGTATTCCAGACTCAAATCTTTACCATGTCCCTTGGAGAGAAGGAATCCAGTAATTCCTTCAGCTAGCATTATGGCACCAGGCTACTGTATGCCACAGACAGCGAATGAACCAGGTGATGGTGAGAACTGTTGTAAACTGTTTATAAATGGTGCCAAAGAAAGCCTCCATAATATATGCTTATACAAGCAATTTTCCTGACAAATAAATAAAGGCTTGGGCAGATATTTGTTTTTTTGGTCAGGAAGAGAGAGTTTTTTCTTTTAGGGGAAATTTCTGTTGTTTTGCTAGTGAGTAACAAAGAAAATTCTGCAGCAGTTCAACTCTGTCTTCTCTACTTCCATGTTGAGGGCAGCTAATGGACAGGTCCTGTGATTCTGGCAGATATCTTTGCCTTCTGCATCAGCACATCTCCACACCAGCCTTTCCTGTATGAGACAATCTCCATCTGTGACTAGAAAATGCCTGGGACAGCAATTAAACATAATTGCATTCATTTTAAAGTCATCTGTCTAAATATCTTAAACCTCTCTGGATTTGCTGCTAGTCTGCACAGTATCTACTTTATTCTTGTATAATTATGCATTGCAGTTTTTACTAAACTGTAATCTGAAAGCAAGACTTTTTATTAGATTATTTCCATGACACAGTTCAAGACCATTTCATATCACTGAATTTGAATTTTTGATTAATAAATGTGTGCAGATGTTAAATAATACATACTTCAAAAGTCTTTTAATAACATTTCATTATATTGAAAAGACTTGAAGTTTTTTTCTGGCAAGTAAAGTCACTAAGTTTTCTTCAGAAATGAACTTCTTAACATTTCATTAAATCAGTACTATCAAGATAGCTAAACCTAGACATTTTCAAAATGTGAATGGTTTTCGTGTAACAGCCATACAAAGAAATTTTAAAGCGTTGGCATTTTATGACTGATTTCAAACACGTTGTAGAGCCTTAATTTAAAGAATATATGCCTCCCTGGAGAAGACATTGTATCTGTCCTTGTTTTCCAGATTCTCATACCCTTTGGAGTTACCTTCTCCTTTGTATGTGGCAACCAGTGAAATAGGCGCAAAGGGAGGAAAGGAACATGTGGTAGTTAATCTTAGCTCCTACTTCTGCATTCTGTCAACTTCTCTTCAACTTCTCCTTCCAAAGGAGGACCATGTATTTAGGCTCACTGGAGAAGTGGGTGGAAGTGTGTTATGTGAATCTACACAGAAAAAGCGCTGTGCGGTGTGAAGGCAGGAAAGCCCCCACTGAATGAGGCATCAGCTAACTGCTCAGTCTGGTTTATGATGCCTGACAGTCTGAGGTAATAAAACTGCTTCATTGTCGTTATTGAAGCCTCCTTTGTCCATGGAGAAGTTTTAGCAAATGTAAAGCAGAAAATACATAAAGCCACTAAAGCAGAAGTTGGGTCAGACTAAGCGAAGGGGAGTGGGGAAAAACTTTGCTTTCTCCTTTAAAAACTTTCAATGTACATTATCCTCATTTTGGTGGCTAACTCAAGCCTTTATAAGGGTGAGCACTTTTGGGGCATTAGCTCAGACTTGAAAAAAGACAGTTGCATGTACTATATTAAGTGCAAACTGATACAAGAAAAAAAAATTCACCAGTCTTACCAGAGCTGTACAGAAACCACAGTTTCCCATAATCTGTAACTGAGATTTTTTTTTCCCCTGATTTCAGGGGATTTTTTTTTTTGCACTTGTACAATTGAAGATTCTTTGCTAAAAGCATACTTCAAACACACCTGCATTGTTTTTCCACATTTTTGGGAATAAGTTAGTATTACATCATAAGATACTGAGCAGCAGTGCTGGTAAGGATGGTGGGCAGCAGAACTTAATATACATGCAGATAATATGTACTCACCTGCTTCCCTCTGTTCCACCAGTGCAAATATGGCAGCATCCAGATGTTCTCTTTTTCCTTCCTACAGCTGTTAATGCCACTGAGACTATAGCGTCCCTTGTTACAAAGCAGAGAAATTAGATTTGTATTTACTTTCCTCTAAAGGGCCATGTGCTGAAAGAAAAAAATCTAATGGCATTTTTTGCCTAATGGTATGAAATGAATTTTTAAAAACCTTCTCAACAACCGGAATTTTGTAATCTAGCAAAGAAATTTATCTTCCTTTTTTTTTTTTTTTTTTTTTTCCCAGATGGGAAATCCCATACAGGACATCAGAAGGAATACTATTAACAGTTCTGAGAACTGTCACTTCCAAAGCATACAGTACCTATAGTGATTATCTGCTGAAATGTACTTATTTTATCCTAACTGTCTTTTTAAAAAATTTCTGTCCAAACATCAGGAAAAAGTTTACATGCCAATTTATTTTTGAAAACTGGTATTCCTCTATTGAAGAGTGTAAGTTACCTATAAACATATTGTTTGCTTAGGAAAAGTTAATCGTGCCAACTACCTGTTCTTCCTCTGCTTGGTTTAAAAGTGGGTTTTCCTTCTGTAACAGGCTTATTAAAGAAGACATAAAATTAATTTGAGTAATGTTTGTAATGAAAGAAATTCTATAACAGGCAGACATTTGTGATGTTGTGAGAGGAGCTGGTTTTGGTCATCTTTCTCTGTATGGAAGTTATTCCCTGGAGTTGTAAGGAAAATCTTAAATTTTTGGTTTAATATTTCCATCTTTCTTATACTGCACGTCAAATGAGTGGATTAAAAATGTAATCTTTTCTAATGCAGACAATCTGGGTCATTTAAAAAACAGAGCTTTTTGAAGAGCCTTATATATGAAAAACAGGTCGGTCCTTTGCTTCCTGTCTTGACCACTTGTTCTTTTCTTGATCAATTTAGGTTTTTTTCTCTGCCTCTTCTTTTGTGCTCATCTGTTCCTCCACGTTGTTTTCCACATGCACAACCATGGCAATTATAACCCATCACCGGTGAAGTGGGGACTTAAAAAACATTTAACATACTGTGCACGGCACAGCCAAGAGAAAGTTTTCCCTTTTTCCCCTCACTTTTTAAAACTTTTTGCTGGTGTGTGACATTCATAGGACTGAGACAGAAATAAGAATAGAGCTCTCTCCATGGAGAAACCACTGTGGTCTGCAAACACTCCTTTCTGGTGGTGAGAGAGCTGTTGCTGTCTGGGATTTTGTATCATCTCTTCAGGGAGGCACATCAACTTCCTATTTTCCAGTTACTGAGGAGAAGAAATTAAGTTGTTCTGCCTCCTGGGATATGATTCTTTACTCTTGTCTTCAGGCTTTTCTTCCCTCTAGTAAATAAAGATTGAGGATTTGAATGTGCTGTGTGCTGGCATGTAGGCTCCCATGGCTGGACCATGGAAATGCTGAGCTGTGCCCCCGAGACCAGGCTCTTGGCTCCTGGTGTCTACTGAAACTCTCACTTTGCCTTCTTGGATGTTTCCCTTGTAAGGTAACAGTTCTGCTTTTCCCTTCTCCTTTGCCCTATTCATATGATTCAGCTTTTTTAATTTATGTTTTAGACTCAGACAATGGGAATCGCGTGTATTTGCTTTTATTGTACTGTCTCTGTTTTAGTACTTCCCACCCTCAGTTTACTGAGGTAACTCGAGAGTCATCGGTAAAAACAAAGCTTTGAGGAAGTGCTGATTCAGAGGAGACACTCAGCCCGAGACTGGGCAGTGGCCAGACAGCTCCAAAGCAAATCACAAATACTGAGCTTACTACATATCTCAGAAATGTCCACCCCTCATATACGAAAGTTCTTACCTATTTCTCCTCAAATGGTTCTGCATCCTGGCTTTCCATAGTTCAAATGCCTTGTGATCGTTTCTCTTTCAGGGAGAGCAGAAGCAAAAACTCCTAGCAAGTCCCCTTGCATCACAGGCTCCTGAATGTATTGTTAAGGGTTTCATACCTATGACTCAACTCTGCTTCCAGCTAAGCATGGACGTCTGTCTGGGATTTTAGCTCTATATAGGACCATTTTCACAGCACTGTACTCAGTTTTTAAAGCACGGTTACTATGGCACCTACGATATCTTGGAAAATAGTGAAATGTGACCGTTTTGCTTTGCATGGCAACTTTTGTTCCTGTTTTGCCTGTGTGTTTTTACCCTCTGGGTTTTCTTTTGAACTTTGAACAAAAAAACTCAAAGTTAAAATCAGCTGCCAGCTTTGATCCATTGTCATTTCAGATATGTGAAGTCACGCAAAGCCTGAAGGCTTTGCATGGTTTCTGCTTGGTCATCATCCATTTCAGCTTGCTGAAATAAGTAAACTTGTGCAGTTGTTCATCTTGGAATTTTCATGACAAATTTAAAACTAGCTTGCACTAAGTTAGGCATTTATGATAAAAAGATCTTCCATTCAAAGCTAGTAGTTAAGGGCTACTTCTCCTTTTAAATTTACAATGCTATAAAGCCTAAAGCAGTCCAAACCTACATGGTTCAAAGCAAAAGGAAAAGCAAATCAAATTGCTCTTTTTTCCCCCCTGGAACTGTAATCAAATCTGAATCGGAAGAAAACTTGTATTGCTTTTGTTGTGACACTTAACATATTACCAAGCTGGCGTTGTTGTTGTTGATGATGATACAGCAGTATTCCTTCCTCCGTGCCAAAACACAGGATGTAACAGAATGCATTAACAACCTACCCTAGGTAAACCTCCTTGGCTTCTGCATGTCTGCTGGTTGGTAGCCACAAGTTGCCAAGAAGGACTACACCAAACAGATGTTGCCTTTTATTAAAGTGCATCTTAAATTTTTACCAACTTCTGGGCTAGGACAAAACTGGTGTCTTCATAACTGGACATATAAAGGAGATCTATACCCTGGCCAAGCCTGTGAATCCCGAAGGCTAAATTTGCTTGAGCAGGAGGTTGAAGTATAGGATGGCAACACATCTGGATCTGAAATCACAATTATCTATACATTTGGCCTCTAAAATTATTTAGAGATTGATAAATACGGAATCTCCCCTTGAATCTCCCCAATTTAAGATCCAGTTGCCTGACTGGATCTTAGTGTCTTGTTCTTTCCTCCTAAACTGAAAAATCTACAGGGCATAGGAGAAAGAAACAGTCAAGTTGTAGGTGGCAGGCACTTTGATATAGGTGTACTCACCATGAGTGTTGTATTCATGAAAAATCTTTTCTCTATCTGTCTGTCTATCTATTTTCATTAAATAAAACCAGAGGCAGGCAATTTTGAGCTGCTGAGGTTCCAACTAGAAGTGGATGGATGAGGTGTTCTGTTATGCCAGCAGAGACCAGTTCCCTTGTATGCAAACCAAAACGTCAGGGTCTTGCATTGTTTCTCATTTACTTTTCTGAAACAGTGATCTGTCAGTGTGCTGTCTCTGTAGCACAGTCATCTGAAGGGGATTGTCTGTGTGTGAACACAGGGAATTACTGAAGAACTGAATTGTTGATTTGGATTAGTTTTTAGCCTTGTTTCTGAAAGAAATGAGGCTTTATACAGAGAGACGGAAGAATAGTATTGTTAAAGGCATAATGTTTGTGTAAGATTCATTAAAGTAGGGGGCTAGAGAAAGAAACCTCGCTAGTACCACAAAATGAGGGAACAGGGGAACAAGAGTGGAAGCATACTCCTTAGCCACTACAGCAGCCAAGCAGAGGCGAACAACTTGATATGGAACTGGGATTCATCACTGCGCTGTTTACAGAACAGCTTTGATACTTCAATGCTAGGAAGCAAGCTAGGATTTTTTTGTGAGGAGTGTATTTGCTGTGGAAACAAGTGGATCCAGTCTATTTGTCTACATAAATATTTGGGCTTTGAAATACTGTAGTCCCCAATAATGACATTATTTATCATAATAGCGTGGTTTTACATAATAATAAAACTAATATTTTTCCCATGCTATGAAATAAGCTAGCTCTTTTATTTTATCAATTCCTACTTCTAATCTAAGGGGTGAGGCAGAAGAAATAACTAGTAGCAGTATTTTGTCAAGGTTACTGAGATGCTTTTGTTATAAGAGGGAGGCAGCATAGAATGACGCTGGCTATTTTTCTCTTGGAATGCAGTGATTGTCTTTATGTTGAGATACATTAAAGACATTTATTTGGAGCTACTTATGGTGTACTGAGGGGGAAAAGGAGAGTATGTGCTATAGTTTATGGAGAAAATACTCACAGAACTTGACATCAAATGACTGATTTAACAGTAAAATTATTTTAACAATCCTATAGGTGTTAATGAAAAGTGTAGGCTGCCAAAGTAAGAATTAATCAGAAAAAATATCATAGTACAATAACTCACAACATTTTCAAATGTTTGTTACAGAATTATAATTAGAGCATCAGTGTTTGCTTGAACCATCCTGTCTTACTAGCTGATAACGGCTTTGCTGACATGAATAATTAATTTCTCTGGATAAAAGTGGATATTTAGACTGTCTAGTAAGAGAGGCTTTGGAGTGTGCAGTGAGGGGTCCTTGGGCAGGAAACTTTGGAGCAAGGAAGCCTGGGAAGAATAATGTTTTTCACTTCTGCTCTCCTTGAAATAATGCATTATAATAACAACTACAAAATTCTGTTGGATATGATTATATTTATAGACAATCATAGAAT